>NW_015549731.1:434905-446857 GCF_001515605.1 Sinocyclocheilus anshuiensis
TATATATATATATATATAAACCAAGATAATGGCTTATTAAAGACAGCGGAATGCCGTCAGATATGAGTGGTGTTTTACCTGGAGGGATGGTTTATGGATGGCAGGCTGAGAGAGAAGCAGGCACCATCATGATACGCCTCCAGCAACGGCTGTCTGTCCCCAGAGTCATACACACAGTAATAACTGCCACAAAACAAACACAAACACACATTGCTGCTGACAAAAGCATGCTTTACAGAATATAAAAGATGACACAACCTGTTCTACACTTACTGTTGCAGAAAACGTTGAATGAGACCCTGGATTTCATTCGATACAAAGTGCCCTGAATTAGTTACACAGACACATCCAGTCAAAAACTTCACATTAACACTCTTCAGGTTAATGCAGACTCCTAGGTTACCTTGCATGGAGGGATGTTTGTGCATGTTTCCTCTTCAAAGCAGATTGGAGGTGGAAGCACATGACCGTCCTACAGAAATAACACACACATCTGAATCACTGCAACAACAAGCGATCACATTTTGACAATAATTATAAATACAAAGATTGTTTCTCTAAAATGACATGCACTGCTTAATTATGCACAGGTAAATAGGATCAATTTTGATTTCTTGTTAACTTTAAATGTCTGTATTACAGTTGGGAAAGTGCCCAATGACACTTTAGCAACGCGTTCTTGTGGCAGCCAGCCTGGAATCAGGCTTCCTGTCCTTGACCAAATAAATGATTGACTGACTTTATTTCTGACAAACACTAATAATTGTACCGTACATTGAGTCCTGTTAATTCAAAACATTATTGAAAAATAAAAAAAAAAACAGTCTAAGAAGCCTGGGAAATCGCTCCCGAACAGCACTGTCACAAGACAAGTAAGACAAGAGGAAAACAGTGATGCACCTGATCATTACAGCAGCCACACGCACCACAATCACCTGTGCACTCCCAAGTCATTTCTCCTGGTTTTTATTTTATTGTGTATGCAAATACAACAAATGATCTCTGAAATGTGATATAAAATCATTTGAAACAATATTGTGCCAGGTTCATTATAGAATAAATAATTTTAACCCAATTTGCAACACTCACTCTGGGTGGACTGGTTCAGTTTTTAGATTTTAAACGCAAATTTCCCACTGCTGTCACTCACCTACACCCCAACATGTACAAAACACACTATTATCACAAGAAAATAATAATTTTTCACCTAGAAATGGCTTACGGAAACATTCTCTGAACATTAAACTAGAATAAGAGAAAGTATTTTTACTTCAACAGACAGACAAGTTCTCAAATTACTTTGTTAATGAAAGCAATGTAAGTTCAGTAAAAAAATATATATTTTGTGTTGGATGCTGTGACTTTATTGTACATTTATGAATGCAGATGAGTGTATTTAAGCAAAATTGATGACTGCAGTAGGTTATCGACTCAATAGATTATCAGATAAAGCAGGGCTATTCAATTGGCGGCGCATGGGCCAAACCCGGCCCACCATTCATCTTCATCTGAGAGAAGAGTATGCATGGGTCGCACTTGCACCTTGAATTGTTGAATTCTTGAATTTTTGCACTGAACAAAAGGAACTTCTGAAGAGAAATAGCGCAGACACTGGACAAAAAATACTTTGAAAGGCTGTGCATTCAGCTGTGTACGCATGAAAACCTAAGTATACTTTGGGCTTAATGCAACGTTTAGTCCCAGACACCATTATTAAACGGTGCTGCAACATCAAGTGATCGGTGTTTAAATCTGACAAGCACATATCTGTTACAAGCCACAAATCACTCTATTAAACTAGTTTAAAATCAGATGAAACAGCCTCCATATTCCCAACAATGAATGTGCAATGTTTGAACAAGTTAGAATTAAATCCCCAAATCACCATCCTTACAAACATTCACCATGAATGTACTGTAGTAACACTGCATTAACCACGGTGTTTTGGCAGAAATGTCATATATTCACACTGAATTCTAAATTATTCATATATTTGTGTATTAAAATTTATTAGGGGAATAAGGGAATGTCATTCATTTTTGTTATAAAACTATGGCAGTTTCTTTGTGTGTGAGTGTGCATAGTTTTTACCAATATTGTTTTAAAACAAGTACAGTTTTATATAAACCTTAACCATAATCATTGTTACATTTAACTGTGTTAGTGAGGAGGAGCCATGAATGGTTTAACCTCTGGCCACACTGTCAGAATACTTAACCCTATAAAAGTTAGGTGTTAACTTTTTATAGACATTACTGTTGTTAATATCAGTTCTTTTACTGCTGAATATGCAATTCAGTTTAATTTCTCATTTTATAGGTCTCCCACCCCCTTGGCCCACCTCAGATTTTCAGTTCGATAATCTGGCCCTCAAATGAAGCTAACTGAATAGCCATGAAATAGTCTTGGCATTGATGCCCTAATATCCATCAAAAAGGAGAAAAACGGCCAATGAAACCCAGCTTAACATAGCCATTAAAGGGGTCATATGATGCGATTTCAATTTTTCCTTTCTCTTTGGAGTGTTACAAGCTCTTGGTGCATAAAGAAGATCTGTAAAGTTGCAAAGACTAAAGTCTCAAATCCAAAGAGATATTCTTTATAAAAGTTAAGAGTCAACCACACCTACCTAAAACGGCTCGTTCTAACACGCCCCACATGTCTACGTCACGATGTGGGAAGATTTGCATAACGCCGCCCAAATGTTCACGCAAAGAAAAAAGGCGTAACTTTGATTCTCGCTGTAGTATTGTTGTTGCCGCCGCCGCCATGTGGTGAAGGCGTTGTGTGTTTCAGTGTGTAAGCGAAACTTCTTTGTTTGGTCTTCCAAAAGAGGACACGACTAGAAATCAGTGGTTAAGTTGTATTTACAACACTAAATAATGTGTTTTGTGAACCTTAAATCGCATAAACACATTTCATTACACCAAATACACAAAATAATGTTCTTTTTAGCAACATCATATGACCCCTTTAAAATAAAGTTAGTTATGAGAGAAACAGTAATACAATGAAACTGATCCCAGCAGCTCCAAAACAGAGTCGCCTTTACACCTGTACCGACTTCCCACATAGACATAAACAAACCTCATTTTTTATTCTCAATTATTTTTTCTAGTAGGATAAATTTATTCCTGTTTTCAGGAGCATTTCCCATCAACTTCCTTCTTCATTGTAGGCTCTTTGTAATAGGCTCTCTGCAGACAGAGAGTAGGATCTTACCAGTCATTGGCTATCCAGCCTTCCACACTGGCCAAAAACAGCACTCTGATTGGAGCAGGAACACAGGGACGGGGAAAAGATGAACATGAGCAAACAACATTTACTACATTTTACAGCAAATAAATATGTACTGATTTCCCTTGAAATGCCACCATACTATTTCCTGTAGATGTCTTGACATAGAAGAAAAAAAGTGATATTTTTATTTAAACTTAAACTGTCTTGAAAAACAACCTACATTTTTTAAAATTATTATCCATTCAGTTCCCTGTTATGAAGGCTGGGATCAACGTCATGCATAGCAATGCTGCTTTATGGAGGAAAGAAACAAGAGGAATGGTTTGGAAAGCCCCAGAATCAACACAGGATGCAGCTGTCACTGTGATTTGGAGAGAAGGAAGAAAGAAAATGAAATGAAATTCTGGACATGTCAGTCCATCACACACTTGCACATGTGAATACACTTACAACAAATGAACAGAGTGCCATTTAAAAGACAGAAACACCACAATTTATTCAGACAAATACAGAGTTCTGGCATGAAACTCTAGATGGCGCAGTCTGATAGGTCTAACTCAATCTGACCTAAAGACATCATTATCACATGGCACAGCTGATTGGCTCTCTCCTGTATCGGTAGCCAATGAGCTCGCTGCCCAACATTCAAATATATGACTAGTGCTTGCCGTAGCAGTTGCAGCTTGCTTCAGAAACCCTCCACCTTCCCCAGCTCTACCTGTATAGATCTGCTACGAGGTGATTCATGCATGCTATATGGGGGTAATTTCATGTATGTTATATTTGCAGCAGCAATATTTCTTACATGCTCACAGCAGCACGTTGTGGATGTATTGGCAGTAGCAAGTCTCGGTACTCGGTACAGCAGCAGCGTAGCAGATCTATTCCGCCAAGACCAAATACATTAACATTGTCATGTACATTACCATGCCAATCCCTCCGAGAGTTGTCATGACAGAACTCATAATTTGTTCTGAACCACAGTAACTAAATAATGACGGATACTCTGAAGTGGATGAAAGAAACCACAAGCAATGAGTTATGAATGTGTTCATGTTCTAACATCTGCAATGCCAGGTTTTGATGATTATTTTTGATGATCTCCCAGGTATATTAAGTACTATAAGACTGTGTTCAAGGCCCTCCATTATCCACAACAATATTCATAAGCCCCATTATAAGGACTTTTAAAAATATTTTTTACTCACAATTCCTACTTAATACAATATTTTAGAGCTTAGCATAAGCAAAAAATATATATATATTAATTGTAAAAATATTCATTATAAAATAAATCTTCCAACTAATTATACCAACCTCGACCAGTGTCACTGGCACTGACCTGATGTATGTTGTCTGATCTTTGAAGTCATCACACAGAGGGTTCCTGTCCAACCACAGCTCCACCAGCCTGAACCCCTTCACCTTATCCAGCTCTCGCTCTGACTTCAGCTGCAGACAGAGAATGAGAAGACAATATGGCAACACAACAGATACTGAAAGTAAATTCTGTGGAGCTTGCAGTCGAGTAAATAGAAACTGAAGAATTAAATGGGCTAATACTGCGCAACGATAACAAACGATAACAGCAGTGGCTTGAGCATCTCTCACCTCATTATGAGACAGGTTTAGTGACTGCAGGTTAGGGGCTGTGTTCACAAGTTCTGCAATGTCATTCAGCTTACACAGCTTGTTGTTACTCAGATTCAAACACAACAACTAAGACGGATCAAAGAAAGAGAGACAGAGAGAAATGTTACTTCAAACTCTTAATTATTATTATTATTTTTTTTTACAAAGAAGGATTAAATCATAAAGTTAAATTAAAATAAAAACAATCATTATTTATATTAACATTTATTAAAAAATATTTAAAATATTTTATTTTAAAATTAATTTAGAAATGACATAATATTTTTTGGTCAAAGGGGTTCGACTGACCAAAAAGTCTGTGAATGCCTGCCTTATACTAAGTTATTGTCAGTGTTGGGGAGTAACTAGTTACATGTAACGGAATTACGTAATTTAATTACAAAATAAAAGTAATTGTAATCAGTTACAGTTACTAAGAAAAAATGTGAAATTAAATTACAGTTACTTGTGAAAATGTTAAGGATTACAAAGGGGGTTACATCTGATTTTTTTCCCACACACACTCCCACATACGGATTTAATTGAGTTCTTTCATAAGTTGCAGTGACTGCTCTAAAATATGAAACACCAATGTTTCAGAAGTTTATAACATGCTTATCCGATAGGGTACATTTATATGCAAATGAAGATATTTTGCATACAATGTCTCCTTTAAAATAAAAATATTATAATCTTAATTGAAGTGATGAAGGATTTCGAAAGTCTGACAGTTATCAGTGTTGAGCACATATTGCAAGTTTAACTCTGCCTGGTTTACATGTTTGAAAATGATTAACAGTTGAAAACATTAGAAATTTAGAAAAGTAATCAAAAAGTAATCAAATGTAATCAGTTACATTACTTTAATAAAGTAATTAAAAAGTTACACTACTTATTACATTTTAAGTAGGGTAACTTGTAATCTGTAACCTATTACATTTCCAAAGTAACCTTCCCAACACTGGTTATGTATGGTTTCAGAAGACTTCAGAAATATAGGACAAAAGTCATATGAATCAACTTTATGGAAAAGATTGTCAATATTCTGTCAATAATCTCTTTTTGCATTCCACAGAGAAGAGAAAGACAACGTTTTGAAACAACATGAGGGTTAGTAAATGATTTTTAGAATTTTCTGAATTTTGCAATGAATCATGAGCATTCCAACTACAATACATTTCAAAAACAAAACAAAACGTTTAAATATCTAAACTGAGATAATATCATATTTCTAAACATCACACTCCAACAGAAACCTGATTAGGAAATTACTGATGCCATATTCCAAATCACACATATCAAATCCTAAAATGGCACTACAGATCAGGCATGAATCTATCTTCTGACCCTCCTGAAAGTCAGTTCGTCTGTGTTAACAGTTGCCCTTTGCTTTCATTTTAATTGATTATAGAACCACATGTGACACTATTGCTGATCAACAACTATATTCTTTCATCTACTATCATGAATGTGTTAATAAGATAAATAACAAAAGTGTTTTACTGGAATCAGTGTCTGTTTACCCTAGAAATAACACTGCATAGTTTAATGTTTCCACCAGCTGGATGTTTTGATTTCCTATTTTTGTCCAGACATTGTGGCTGAACTTTGCTGGATTAGATGAAGTTACTAGATTTATTCTTCAGTGCTGCCAGATGGAGGAAACAGGTCATGAAACAATGAATACCCTTCCTTTAACACACTTCTCAAATGACCACAGTAAACCATCATGGATCTTAAAGTTACTATGTTATAACATTATTCAGCTGAATGCTTGAATGCCAAGACAATGTAGTCCTGTGTCTTGAAAAAAAAAAGAGAAAAGGCCTAATATTTCCATATTGATGATGCTCAATTGATGACTTCAAAAATATCAATAAATACATTCCATCACGTACAGGTTGATTCACAAAATAAGAATGAAGATTTTTCAAATTATATACAGTATGCATCAGCTTTAATGTACTTATCAAAATAAAAAAGCAGTCAAATTTCTTCAAAGAGCATCAATTAACCGTCTGCAAAGGAGTGAAAAGGTGTGTTCAAATATTCAATTTAAAGTCAAATAACTTTACATAAACAAGTTTATAAATAAGCCTTATCACAAAATCTGTCATTTCTGTCGCTGTTTGGATGTAATAAAACACTCACAGATGTAGAAAAATACATCTGGGTCATGTTTGCATTTTCTTCTGTCACTGACCATAATCCTAACTTTAAAATCAGGATTAAGCATAAAATAATGTGTTAGAATTATTAATACATGTGAAAATGGGCTGAGAACTGAACAAATAGTTGTAATGTGGCTCAGAGGGAAAGGACAGGAATCATGTCTTTATGGTAGTTTTGCTAGTGATTATGGAATAATGCAAGACTTCTTCACGTTACAAATGATTGTCGAAAGCAAAAATGCTACAAAATTTTGTCAGAAAGTGTGACATGTTCAAGTAAAACAGACACTACTTTTGAAATCAGCACCCAAAATTAGTAAAAAACAACTACTGGATTTCATTCAGCTAAGGTTACAATCACTATTATTTATGTTTAGGTTAATGATCTGAACAAACTCTTAAGTCTTTCCTCTGAGATATTCTCCTGTATGATTTTGATCACAGCTTGCATGCAGTTTTTTCGATTCAAGTTCATCTCAATATTACAGGAAACCAAGTCTGATGGAAAAGAGTAAAATATATATATATATTTTTAAATCATTTTGAAAAGCTCTCAATGAAATTTCTGACAAATGGGTAACTGTGGTAATCTTGACTTGGGACTTTGTGCAGTGTCAGGGTTTTGGTTATTCAAACAGTATAGTTTTACCTGGATCAATATGGATGCTGTTCAGATCGAGAGACTTCTGGGAACCGTCAAAGCGTTTGGACATGCAATGCTTCACAAAAAAGAACAGCTACAGTTAAATGCAACAGCTGCCACCTGTAGACCACAAGTGTTACTGCAACAAGAAGCAGCTGAAGGTCAAACCTTTAAACGCTCCAGATCTTGTGGCTTCAGCTCGCTTTGGAGGAAAGGGGGACTGGAACAACAGTTCATAAACACAGCCACCTGGAGAACAAGAAACATGTCAGCCCAGTTTACAAGACAGAAAACAGTAATGAGAACGAGATGTTTTATTATAGATGAAACGGCACCGTCTCTTTTCCCTTCACTGTCCGTGACTCTTCGTGTGAGCTTGAACAGAGCACTGGCAGCTGCAGCATCCTCCAGATAGAAATAAACTTTATGTCCTTCTATGGAGTACAAGACAAAAACACAGAGAGACACAGCCAGCCATAGATGTAACATATCAGTTGACAATAATGTACTGGTGATTCAGTGATTTAACAATTCAATGACAAGTTAGTTAAAAAGTTAACTCATGTATTTGTGAGTATGCATTTATATATCACCTCAAAATTAAAAGAAAAGAATATTAACTTTTTTGAAAGAAAAAAAAAATAAAAGAAAAAAATAAATCCATTTTCTGTGTTAAATGTTCTTTATAGTCATTAAAATAATGGCAGAAAATAATAATGATCCTAAGAACAGGCTTCATTTTCTGCAACAAAATATTAAGCAATAATTATTAAAATTTTCTTTTAATTTTGGGGTGAAATATGACCTGGAGTTTCTTGACAGTTTATGAGGACAAACAATGTGGTTCAGCTAAACTGACTAAATCATCATGATCACTTACGTATAATGGAATAAACGCAATGGGGCAGAGATTCTGTAGTGATGTTAGAAGCCATTTCTTATCATACATTTTTCCATATGGGATCTGTAAAATAAAAGTAAATATTTCAGATGCAATAAACCTGTCACGTTGCACACACACACGAGGGACGAGGAGACGCTGGAGAATATGTTGACAAGACTTTATTTGCACCAAGGAACCAAGGGAGACGAACACAGGAAGACGTTCACACGAAGACGTACAACAGCGGACCGAGAACTTGGGACTGGGAACACATTTTATACACACACAGGAGGAGGGGATGACGAGACACACCTGGGAGCAATAAAACCAAGGGAAACACCTGGGACAAATGAAATAAACTAATCAGGACAGGAACAGGAAACTAACCAAATAAGGGCATGGGAAGGCACATGGGGAGCAGGACACACACAAAACATGGAACAGAGTCTGACAAAACCAGTGCTTCCCAACGTTTGGGGTGGGGTTATAGGGATGGGGGGCGTGTGCAATCCTCACTAGGGGTCACTCTAGATCACTCTAGTTTTAGGGTTTCAAATAGGGACGGATCCTGAAGGATAGTATTGTTTAATATTTCAATTATCATTAAAGTCCCCCTGTAGTCAAATATTTTATCCCTTAAAACTTATTAACTTGTGCCCGCGAGCATATGCGTGTGAAGTGCAGACGGGAGAGGTGGGTCTGACTCCGGGCTACTTTTACACTGTTGCCACTGGTTATAATGCAAGTTAGCGGTTCTAAATTCACATTAAACCACAGCTTCATGGGTTTTTTGCTTTAATTTATTTTTGGTTTTGTGCTGGTATTGGTATATTTTGCATGCTAGTGATAGGAATCGATCCCTTGACGTGATTGGTTATTGGTTTGTGATGTAGCAAACCGAGGGCTGTTTCAAACCGTATTTCTGGGTCAGCCTTTGGGAAACTACAGTTTTAAGGAGAAAATACTCAGAAATGGTGTTGATTAATAGATTGGCACATGGTTTGTCTAAAGGCATAATAAAAACACCATATAGACAAATAAACAACATAAAAAACTTGATTTTCACTACAGGGGGACTTTAAAACAGTATTTGATTACCACAATTTCAAAAACTGACAGTAAATGCTGTCAGACAGTAAGCAAAGTTAGCAGCAGTCTCACTATGCATGCAATGTAGATTCTGTTTTGTGTGAAAATATGGTGGAAGGCACTGAAAGGTTTTACAGCCGAGAGCTGAGGGAAATTATATGAACCTTGGAGGAATTATATGAATGTATTGCTGAGGAAACAGCTCTATTTCTGCTGTTCCATAACCGCCACCTGCTGACAGACAGTGGATTTACATTTTCATTTAGCCTGTCTTCCATTTTTATTCAAACCAATGCAAAAATCAGACCAAATTGATTATATACACAATCAGCATGGCTTGTGTGCTCCCGTTTAAATCATGAAATATGTATCGGAATAATATTGTCAGTGTTATGGACCTGTCTGTGTGTGTTTTTGCTCCCTGTGACCCAGTTTCTGTCTCCCATTGATTGTGTTAATTTAATTCCAGGTGTGTCTAGTTCTTCCCCCAATTATCCTATGTTTAAAAGCCCTAATCCTTTCAGTCAGTGTTTGTCGGTTCTGAACGTCAATCTATGTGTTCCTGTGTCTCCTACGTACCCCTTGTGTTTGGATTATTAAAAGACTGTGGTTTGAAGCTATCTCCGTGTCTCCTCGTTCCGTGCTCCAAGTGAAGTGTGACAAATATAACATTTTGCTTTGAAAACACCTGTGAATTGTACATCAGTAAATCACAACAACATGGGCATTGCTATACATACAGGTTACAGGGGAAGTTATTATACACAACTATTCGAAGCTTCCGCTTTTCGAACACAGAAGTGTGAAAAAGGTAAATTTTTTTGTCAAAACTTTATTTTAACATGTAATACATGTTATTAGATAACATGTTATGCAACACCCAACCAACATTTTTTGTTCATTTAAAATCAGTTGTCAGTGGTGTAATGTAACGAAGTAATAATACTTCGTTACAGTACTTAAGTATTTTTAGGCGTATCTGTACTTTACTTGAGTTTTTATATTTCAGGGAACTTTTACTTTTACTCCACTACATTTCCTAATTAAAATGTATACTTTTACTCCGATACATTTCCCCGAAGCATATTCGTTACTTACTACAAAATAAAGTCAGAAGAACACGGACTGCAGGAAAGCAGGTTTGACGAATCAGTGGTCTGGCGTCTGCAAGTTAGACTCCTAAAAAACACCTTTGCTCATGTGCAAACAAGCGCGCGCACAACGGAGGTCGATTTCATTTTCCACTCAAGTTGAGTCTGGGGTGTGCGATATACAGTATATCTGCGATAATATGGTAAGTGTTGTTTTAATGATGTGCGATCTGACATTATCAAGTATATCACCAAATCACACACACAGACTCAAGAGTGCACACGCGTTGATTTATTAGTCTATTAAAATTCAAAATTCAAGGCATTCTAAATTGTAGACGGCAAAAATGCTTCTGTATGCTTTTTATATTTATATAATTTAATAAAGTTAACTTAAAGGGGTCATATGATGCTGCTAAAAAGAACATTATTTTTGTGTATTTGGTGTAATGAAATGTGTTTATGCGGATATTGCTTGTTTTTGCTCAATTTTGCCAACGAAAATAGTTGAGCTTTTGAAAATGAATCAGCTTTTTGAACGAATCGGTTGAATAAATGATGCAGTGATTCACAAATTAACACAGTCAAATGCTTTGTTGCTGAATGAATCAGTCGTTTGAATGAATCGGTTGAATCTCAATGACTCACTCATTAACAGTCACTTGCTAACACCTACTGGTGGTTTTAATTTCACATTTTGACTATTTTTTCATGTTTTTAAATCATTTCAAATATCAGTATTCAACGTGTTGGAATGCCAAGTACCGGATGAAGTGCTTCTTATTCTTACCAAAAATGGAAGAAAGAGTTAAAACTGAAAACTGACTTGCTACTCAAGCTGTGTATGAATGAATTTTTTTTTAATATATATATTTATTTGCTTCTTTTCCATTTTGCATTTACTTGTACTTTTACTTTCAATACTTAAGTATGTTTAAGCATGAGCATTTATATATATATATATATATATATATTTTTGCTTCTTTTCCATTTTGCATTTACTTGTACTGTTACGTTCAATACTTAAGTACGTTTAAGATTAAAAAATACTTTTCGTACTTAAGTACAATAAATATCACATACTTTAAGACTTTTACTCAAGTAATATTCTAAACGTTGACTATACTTTAAGTCATTTTCTGGTAAGATATCTGTACTTTTACTTAAGTATGGCTTTCAGGTACTTTATACACTTTATACACC
>NW_015549731.1:449051-468145 GCF_001515605.1 Sinocyclocheilus anshuiensis
CTGTGTAAATACATCTAAATGCTATTTCAGATGCAGATTCCAGAAATGTTTTCTTATGTTGGAATGAAAGACACCAAGTACCGGATGAAGTGCTTCTTATTCTTACCAAAAATGGAAGAAAGAGTTAAAACTGAACACAATCTTGCTACTCAAGCTGTGTATGAATGAATTTTTTTTTAATATATATATTTATTTGCTTCTTTTCCATTTTGCATTTACTTGTACTTTTACTTTCAATACTTAAGTATGTTTAAGATTAAAAAAATACTTTTCGTACTTAAGTACAATAAATATCACATACTTTAAGACTTTAAAGTCATTTTCTGGTAAGATATCTGTACTTTTACTTAAGTATGGCTTTCAGGTACTTTATACACCACTGCCAGTTGTTAATATCATTATTTTAATATTTCTGCTGTGGTTGCATTTATTAAAACTTTTTTTATTTTTCATTTTACTATTATTTGTTATATTATATTATTGTATATTATTATTATGTCGTTAAAATTTTTTTTATGCTAAAATAGGGGTCCCCTGGAAAAAGGGTTGGGAACCACTGCAAAAAACAACACACAGTTATCAAGACATAGCCTAGATTAATTACTAGCTTTTTCTAGTTTAATATCTTCTTGTGGATTAATCAGTCTGTTGTGGAGCTTAAAGGGATAGTTCAACCAAAAATATTATTATTTTTTTTAAACCTGTACGAGTTTCTTTCTTCTGCTGAACACAAAAGAAGATATTCTGAAGAATGTTGATAACCAAACAATTGACGTTAGACACTGAATTATATAGTATCCAAAACAGCTGATTCCAAACAGCTGGATAAAACATCACAATAATCCACAAGACTCCAGTCCATCGATTAATGTCTTGTGAAGTGAAAAGCTGGTGTTTTAACTGTAAACTGCACTTCTGGCCAAAATATGGATACAAAACTCTAGCTCTATATTGCTTTAGAAATATGCCCTGATCAAGCACCATTTACAAGTTTAAACAGTTTAAAACAGTTCTAAACAAATATGTTTTTATATTCTAAGCAAATATAATTACATTTGTTATTATGGAGTAGGACAAGTATTTTACCTGGAAGCAACAGTTAAAATACCTTAATGATGGATTTATTACAAACACACAGCTTTTCACTTCAAAAGACATTAATTGATGGACTGGAGTGGTGTGGATTACTTGTGGATTATTGTGATGTTTTTATCAGCTGTTTGGACTCTCATTCTGATGGCACCCATTCACTGCAGAGGTCCACTGGTGAACAAGTGATGTAATGCTGAATTTGTCCAAATCTGTTCCAATAAAGAAGCAAACCCATCTACATCTTCAATGGCCTGAGGGCAAGTAGATTTTCTGCAAATTGTCATTTCTGGGTGAAATATTCCTTTAGGAATAGTTTTAACAGGAATAACTCTTACTGTAATTTTAAACCAATTTTTCCCTCCTCTCTCTGCATTTTCTGCTCCGAATCTCTGTGTGTTTCCCCCTCCAATCTTGTCCATCCGCTCCTCTTCTCTCCGACTGGAACATCCATATGGAATACTGCAGGAATACTGCATTTGCAACATCACTTACAATCTCTGTTGGGACATCTTTTACTGACTACCCATCACAGACACATCAACACTGCCGTCCTGAAACCTGCCGTGGGGTCCCGGCCTAAACTGCCCTGGGGCTGCACCTCGATGCTGAACGTGAACTGAATCACTGTGTAGGCTAGCCTTGATGGACCCCCAACCTTGACGGACCCCGAACCAGCGGCCATCATGATCTGAAACACAAACACGCTTCACAAATATCAGGTTTTTCATTAATGGCAGTATGCCACCATACATTTGATAAGATGTGCTTATCAGTTTAGTGTTCAATATACAAAACATGCAAACTGTCCCAAAACAAAAAACACCTCTGGCTCAGGCTGATGAAACAGGTTTTGACAACGAAAATGAAAAATTTCTTGAATGTAGCCCACCACTTAATAATATATTTAATAAGTCTATTTATTTTTGGTTTAATAAAGAAATTATAAATACAACAGATATGCGAAGTTAAAATCAATATTCTCCATGTTAATATTTAAATGAGAAGTCATGCAAAACATTAACAATGAAGGTCATGCACTTTTGCATCTGTTTGCAAAAGCAATATTACATTTGCTTGTTATTTATGTTAAGGATATTTGCAAGTGCTTGTTATTCTAAAAAATACACTTGAACTAATGCATAAAGAAGACATGAAACAGAATGAAAAAGACTCAAACAACACCAGACCAATCATGAGCCACAAATCACATTTAACAGGAGGAATGGAATGATATTCTAGCCATATCTCTGTATAAACTAGTTCATAGTTTTTGGTTAAATTATCTTACTGTATAACAAAGTACACATAAAAAACAATCTAAAAAATAATCTAAAATTACTGTAGAAGATGATTATCATATATTGCTTATTTATTTTTGTTTTAAGTGCACATACATGGACAAAAATTGAATTGTCTTACATTAATTTTAAATTGTCCTAATACTTATCTTATATTTTTGGGTATATATACATACAGTATATTCAACTCAGCTCTGATAGCATCAAGGTGTAGTTTTACCTGTGAAAGAGCTTTCAGTGCTCCACACCTCTCTCACTACAGCAGAGTCACTCGGATCTAAGGGAAGGGGAGGAGAAGATTCAAGCATCACAGATTGTTGCTGTTCATGGACGGTGTGCACAAGCAGCGTCCGCCATAATAACTACTAAACTACTGGGGTTTTATTTCATTAAATATCATTATTTAAAGGAAATGGGGAATGTGAGAATTTTTAGGGAATATGCAAAGAGTAGTAATGAATAGCAGAATATGATGAACTACTTTCAGGGTCATGTCGTCAAGAATTACGACTGCCCATTCTTAAAGGGGTCCTATTATGCTTTTTCACTTTTTCAACTTTAGTTAGTCTGTAATGTTGCTGTTTGAGCATAAAAAAGATCTACAAAGTTACAAAGCTCAAAGTCCACTTCAAAAGGAGATATTTTATTTAACAGAAATCACTTTTCAAAAACTACAACGAACGACTCGTTTGGACTACAACTAGGGCTGCACAATTAATCGAATTTCTAATCGTGATTACAATTATAGATGCCACAATTACGTAATCGTTCAAAGTCCACTTATGTTATTCTGCGTGCTTAAGATGTGTTTTTTTCTTTCTACAGGTTATCTTAAGGGATTTTCCATTGTTTTAATTTTAGTTTTAGTTACAGGTTATGATTTTCCATTGTTTTAATTTTAGTTTTAGTATAACATTATAATACCATGCATATATTTTACATTTTTTATTTAAAGAAGAAACCAATCCAATTTATAATTGACATTTGAGGCTTAATACAATAGAAAAGCAATACAAGTTTTTCAGTTAGTGTTTTCAGCTTGTTTATTTTCATATCAAAATATGGCATACAGTTGCTTCAAACAATGGTATAAACATAATTTAGTGTAAATTGTGATAATCGTAATTAATAATCGCAATTACAATTTCAAGGGAATAATCGACAATTATGATTTTTGTCATAATCGTGCAGCCCTAATACAACGCATATTTTCCGGGATTTGTGATATCACAAATACCGACGAATGGGACGAGACCTGGTTGAGCTGCACTAGAGAATTTCAAAAACGCTTTAGAAAACTGATTCGGGGCGAGTAGCAAAACAAACTTGTAGCCAATCAGCAATAAGGAGTGTGTCCACTCATGATGTGGAGGAGAGAGCGTTCAGTGCACAGGACGGACATTAGATACAGAACTACAATACCCATAATGCATAAACAGCCATTAAGTTAAAGGTGGGGTAAGCGATTTTTCAAAAACGCTTTAGAAAACTGATTCGGGGCGAGTGTCTGCGGAACGATAAGGCAAGAAGTAGGACCCGTGTAAATATCGGATCAGCTTTCCAGCGCTGGAGAGAACTCAAGGAGCGGAAGGCCTGCGATCGATCGGACGCCGAGGTTGCTTTGTTTCTTCTCGATAGGTGAGTAACACCGTGTCTGCGCCACAACGGCTAAAGTCTGTCTAGTACACTGGACGCGACAAAGCGAACATTGAAAATTGTGTCAATACGTCATAAATAGAACGCAGCAGCAGTTTTCGGTCGGGGGTTTGTCGTGTCGTGCCGCATCCAGTGTAGACCATAGATATGTATATATATCTATGGTGTAGACAGCATCACTGATTATAATGAGTTCCATAGTATTTTGTCTGGTGTAGACACAGCGTAACATTGGTTTTGCTTTGTTTCACAGAACTAATCGTTGCCTGGGTTGCGTACGTATGTGTGGGGCGGAGCTATCAAAATAGGGGCGAGACCCTTTTGGGGTAGGGGCGTGTTTGTTTTGGTGATTTCAAATGTCAACATAACACTGAAACAAGCAACACTCCCAGAAACACGCTCCTACATGTACTGCAATTTTAAAATGTGTTCTGTTCAATCGGCACATTTATCCTGTTAAAAACATTTTCGGTTTAAATTGACCCAGATTCATTATGAATTATCAGTATTTGCATTGAACACTAACAGGGTAGAGACACTCATCTTCATCATATGCTTCTTTTGCACCGAATTCCTAACGTTGACGAGCTAAAGGTTTGACAGTAATATAAAAACTTCGTTATGATATGATGAAAATGTAAATATGAGCAGCTGACCACGATCAAACCTGTCAATCAGTCCGCCTTAATGTCATGCAGTGTGCAACTTTTGCTCAGTCCTGTTTCGCAAGATCCTAAACCAATATTTGTTTTTAATCGGACATAAATCATGATAACTTTGTACCTGAGTAACTAGAGCAAACCCGTGATATCACAGACAGGTTAGGGTACCATTCCCGGTATCGAGTCATCATCTTGCACCGACTCGCATCTTGCAGCGACCGCGTGCAACTGACGCACGTGCGAATGTGCTTCATCTTGTGTTGAAAACAACAGCGTGCGTTGCGTATGTAACACAGGCAAGAGCAAAAACACACAGTCTTGCACGGATCCGCAAGCAAGCAAGGTAGTTGAATCGTTTAACCATTCTATAAATTAGACATTTTAAAATATATAATATACATCATTTATTTAATAAACTAACCATCTTTTTTAAGCATTGCCATTTAAAAAGTGGTCCATTTTAGAACTAGGTTTTTAAATTGTCTATGATCTGTTTGTGTTGTGGCCAGTTGTCATGGGTTCTAATGGTTTTTAGTGTTTTTAGCACATTGCTAGGGTGTTGTAGGTGGTTGCTGACTTAATCATGTAAAAAGAGTCTGCTTTCAAGTGTCAATGATACTCTGGTCACTAGATATTGATCGGTGTAAAAAAAAAAAAAAAAAAAAAAAAAAAAAAAAAATTTGTGGTTTGTTCCAAATAATTGAGGTAGTAAAGTATACATACAATGGTCACTTGATGGAAATAATTTTACCATATATCATCACATGATCCTGAAAGCTTAGAAAAAAGGTACAAAAGCTGTTACTGGGGTGTTACCCTTTCACTTAGGTACTAATATGTACACTTTACGGGTAAAAAAAAAAAAAAAAAAAAAAAAAAAAAAATATATATATGTAGTGTTCTCAGTTTTCTGCTAGGTGAAAATCTTATGTCCAAATGTTTGGAAAATTAATAACTTATCTCTCCTCAACAAGCTGCACAGTTTGAGGTATTTTGCATGTCTGTAGCAAAATATGAACAATAGTGACGCTTATTAAAGGGAAAGAAAAAAGGGGGGGGGGGTTCTATGGAAGTCAGTAGCAATAACCAACTGTTTAGTTACCATTCTTCAAAATATCCTCTTTTGTGTTCAACAGAAGAAAGGTACTCACACAGGTTTGGAACAACTTGAGGGTGAATACATTTTCATTTTCATTTTGAAAAACTGAAAAACTATTTTCATTTTTGGGTGATCTGTCCCTTTAAATTTGTGAATTTACTCTGTAAACATTTGAACATTAGCTGGAAATCTAACAGAAAAAACACACAAGTGCAGCAATACTTTCAGCATATTAAACATTTAATAGACAAACTTTTATTTGTAAAAAAAAACAATAACAAATTCCACAAGAACATTTGCGAAAACCATAGCAACTCAAGTGCTTTATTAATACTGTTAACTGTACAGATGTATAATGCCCAAAAGACAGTACGGCTGTCTATTGATAGATCCAACATGAAATCATCTGTATAAGTGAGTATATATGAGGTCACTCTCAACTTTGCTCCCCTGCTTGCTTGATGGCTTCCCCCATCAGAGTGATGAGTGAGGTCAGTCCGATGAGGTACCCATCTTCCCTGTTTCCCTCCACCCACGGAACATCATGCCTCAGCTGGACATCCTCTGGGATTGGGATGGTCTTTCCAAAATCTATCATCCATATGTTTGCTTTGCCGCTGCAGTCGTGGACGAAAAGTAAAGAGCTGCCTATGATCTGTGAGAAGTTGAGATGATGTTTATTCAGAGGCAGTGTGTAAACAACATTCCTGTAAAATGTGTTCTGAGATGAAAACTTTTGAGATGAAAAATGTTATGTTTGAGGCAAATGTGCGTAATTTATATTGTAGAACAAGTCTCTCACCAGAAATTCCACAGCCCAAAATGGCAATTCTGATTTTAAGGCTTCAAACTGAACATAATGTAGTATTGAAGAAACCATCAGATAATGGTGACAAGTTTAAAGCTTCGCACTAACCTCATGTCTGTTGAAAAAGTTTGACTCCTTGAGTGCTTTGTTCAGTGCCTGTAATCTGGATTCGTAGGCCTCCTGAGATACACAAAGTGACAATGGAGGGTATTGTAATTGGGATGAACTGCAATTATTTTTATTTTGATATATTCCAATTATATTGTTAAGCAGGCATATTTTGTGTATAATAGTCATATAAGCTTACTAAAATATACTGCATGAATCTTCATTCACAACCCGATTTACTTCAACAATGTGACATATTTCAGAGTAAAACAAAATATACAAACATGGGATATGTGGGTTTAATTTGATCTATTAGGAACTAATTGAATCACCAGGTGTTTTATTTATTTGGAAGATAAGAGGGCCAGAAAGGAAGGTTGTTTCAGAGATGAAGTTGTTTTTGAATGTTGACATAAATATTTATATCTGTGTGAGATTTTGAGAATAAAATAATTAGCAAACTGTAAGTATGAAATGCTGTGCACTCACTAGAATGTGAACCTGCCTCCTGGTGAAGGTTAACAGTGTTTCTGTCACTTGAGCTTCTGTGCGTGTCTTGTAAAAGTCTCGTAATACTTTACCATTTCTCATCTGGAAAAAAAAAATGGTGGGAAACTATATAATATATCTATATAAATGGCCAGTAAATTCTTCAAGGCCCATTCACACCAAAGACAATAACTATAGTGATATAGTTTTAAAAATGGGAAAAGAATAGCAGAGTCTACAACACACAAATAATGATAATGGTATAGAACAATATCGTTGGAATAATTTTCTCAATGACTTTTTTCCAGCTTGATGAAGAATAAAAAGCATCGACAGCCAATAAGAATCCATCCCACTTTAAAGAGGTTGAGAATTTAAAGCAGCAGTCAGCAGAACTGCAGCATGTGCTTATATAGTTATTGTTATAGCTGTCATTCTTGGTGTGACTGGGCCTTTAGCCTCATGTTTCATACCACTATGCCTTCTATGCGGAAGCCCAGTGATGAGGTGGAACTGCTGTCATCCCTCCACTGCAGGTAACGCAGCTTGGTTACACGTCTTTGTGCATGTTCTTCTGCAGTGGGAGCTGCCGGATCTACTTTCACCATCTTTTGATACATATCAGCGCGCACAGTGGCGTTGCTCCTGGCCTTACTTATCTCCTCCTCTTGGTATGTCCTGCAAGTAATGCCATAGGTTGAGATGGTACTGCATTATTGTTCAAATATAAGGTCAATGTAATGTAGAGTAGCAAATTAAAATGCACTACTAGAACTAGAAATGCACTGAAACGAATTTTTACAGAAACACTGACACTGAAAATCAAGTTTTCATTTAGCCAAATTTTCAGTTCCAGAAAATCACTAATTGGAACATTTGTGCAACAATGATATTAAGTCTTGCACTATTTTATAAAACATACCCATAAATTCCATCATTTTAAAGTATTTTCTCTCACTTTGACTTAAGGGAACAATGAGTTAAAACTGAAAATATTAAGTAAAAAATTAATCAGTGTTAGAGGTAAGCTATTGGGTTCCTTCCTACCGCACACCCATTTTGCAGTCCATGATGACAGGATTTTTGAGCCCGCTAAGCAGATCCTCTAGACGGATGTATCGCTCTCCGTCCTGACTGATGTGCCCGAAATAATGAGGCACAAACTGACAGAGCGCATCAGACATGAGGACCTGCAGACAGACGGCCTCAACCTCGCAAAACCTCTTCAGCACCTCGCCACCCTCACTCAGCCTCACGTTACCTAGACAGAGCATTCAAAACTCATTTTCTGTCTTCAAAATACTGCTCATCATGGACAGCAGATACAAAAGAAATGTTATTTTACTTCTATAATGATGTATTTTGATAGAAAGTGAAGGTATGGTTAAAAGCCTCAGCTATGTACCTTGGTGACCCGCTAGCTGGATCCATGAGCTTTGTGTACGTTTGGACCACTGCATCATGGTCAGAAACGTTCTCCAAGATCGACACTGGGAAAGAAATGGGAGTCATTTAGTGGCAGTTATCTAACAGTACCTTAAAAACAATTTTTTGGATTTCATTTTCCAACATTGTTAATAAAATAGTCTTGATGGTTATACCCTACCCATTGTGAAACTGTTCAGACGCACAGACGTTGGGGTATATTGCATATTTTCATCAAGTATGCTATTTGAAGATAAGTTGAATTTGTTTTGGGAATATTGCAAATGTGACAGTAACGTGCTACGCTATCCCTGTCGTGGTCTACAGTACTATGCAAATAGCTTATTCAAATACGCAATGTTATGGGTACACTTTCAGAATAATGCAAATTGTCTGATACATTTCAGCGCACCGAAAAAATAGAGAACGCTTCTGTTAAGTGCACAGGTCAGACTGAACCTGACACCAGTTTACTGGTCCCGAGAGATTCTGCAGAATCTAGATAAAATGCTTAGTGCTTTCTAAGCCTTCCCAGAGTTCCACTCACCTTCTTCATGGTCTGCCTCCGGGTGTCAGTGTCCTCATTTTCACTGAAAACCTCATCACTTTCTGCTGAGGAGTTGTTGAAGGAAGAGGAGGATGAAGCCGAGGAGTGAAAGAGAACCCGAGAGAGAACAGGGTGTGGAACTAATTCTTCCTCACCATCTTTCTCCACACTTCCCTCCATATAATGTTCTCCATCCTGTGATGACACAAGCGTTTGTGTGTTTCTGTGTCTTGAGCTCCAACTCTTCTTCCTGTGCAGTCGTTTGTTGCTGAAATCTCCCTTGTTACTCTCATCGATACTCTCCACACTTGCTCCCAGCCTTTCCCGCATCCCTTCCTTCAGTCTTTCCCTCGGTTCGATCTTGCTTCTCCACAGGCTTTTCCTAGTTGCTGCATTCAACGGCACATTTGAACCCTCTTCAACAAGATTTTCACCTGCCATCACCCTCTCTTTCACTTTCTGCTCTTCCACGTCTTCGTCCTTGGTTGTTTCTCCAGCAGGTATTGGTAGGGGATCCATGCAAACACGTTCCAGAGGTTCAGGTTTCATAACCTCTGGTTCCTCACATGCATTTGTCTGCATTTCTGTTGGATCTTCTAGCTTGGATGAAAGGACGGCGTGAGCAGAAGCCAGTTTAGGTCTGGCTCTGAAGCCTGTTTTCTTGATATGATTACTTTGATTGATCGAGGATGGTGAGAAATCAAAAATCCTTTCTTCTATGGCATCTCTCATGCTCTCGCCATCACTTCCATTGCTCTTCTTCTCTGACAATATGCTCATTCTTTCTGGAGGAGAATCCAAGTCTTTCATGAAGCCGCTTGGAGGAAAATTCTCATCAGAAATGGATGAAACTCCTGTTTTGTTATTTTGAGCTCTAGAAGAAGAGAATCTGAGGGGATAAATAAAATCGTTATTTGATAAATCATACCCAAAGAAAACAGAATAATAGACAGATGACATCTTAACAACATAATACAATCTTCAATATCTTATTAATAAAGTATTGTTATTTAAAAAGGCACATCATGGGGGGGATTTCCTGGACATATATAAAGCCTCAATCTAAAAAAATATTGCCGACTCTGGTAGTTGCCTATAGAAATAGATCAAATTTAAAATAGATAAGCTTTATCTTGTCCAGGAAATAGCCCACATATGCGAAGTGGAACAAAGTTCAAAACAATTATTTGTAGGGGGAAAAAGCACCAACTCCCACGTACCTGAGTTGCCAATCTTTCATCACTCCTGTGTGTTAAGCTGAACCCACCAGCAGTTCAGCGTCAAAGACTCAACGCCAGTTTAAAGTCTAGCTGTCAACATTTTCCGACAGTGCTTTGCATAATGTGACATCATGGTTTTCCACAACATATTTGACAATGAGCTCTTTCGGAGGTTGGCTTATGGCTAGCCCACACTCTCGTGTCGAGAACTCAGCAGACTGACACGTCATGGATGTGTTTCCAGTTGGTAGATGTTTTCAGCTGTGATGGATTAATTTTATCAGCATGCAAATTTCCCAGGAATTGAACTTAATGACTGTGGTGTTGCTATCATCATGTTATACCATTTACAGTAAACTAGATTCAAAAAATATCAAAATATTATATATATATAAAAAAAATTACTTGGATGGTGGATATACATCTTGCCCCAAATTGTCATTTAATTTTGAGTCTTATTAAATCTCTCTACTATTATACAGTATTTTTATTTATAAAATTAGTATAAAAACAGTACAGTCAATATCATGATGTATAAATATTTAAAATGTATATTTTATTCTATTTATTTTTCAAATTAAGATTTTTTCCATGTTAAAGTCATAATTATAAAGGTCCATAAATAACTTTCAGTAAAGTCATATCCTTTAGCTCCTTTTCTTACAACATAACTTAGTTGTCTCTGCATTTTGAAAAGTGGAATACATGTAAATGAATGCAAATTAATAATGTTATTTTCCAGACATAAACCACAAACAAATTACACTCTCCTCCTTTGGCTATTTATTAGCACAGTCTCACCATTTTCAGTGTTGTGGAATATAATAATAACAACAACAAAGGATATGTCTAGAAAGGTCAGTTTTGGATATATAGGTTATGTCAATACAATAAATGGTTACCATACTGTGTATTTGTGGTTGTCTTGATTATTTTTACAATAATGATACAAGAGATTAGGGCTAGCATGAAGTTCATATTTTTAAAACAAGGACATTTTGTCCAAATCTATGAAGTCCAGCAGGTGGCCTTTGCTTTTCATAACCTTTACCCTCATTTAGCAGACGGCTCCATTCCCTCTCTAGCAGCTTGAACAGACACCAACACGGTAGTAAGTTTTATCTATGGTGCCTGTTAACGCTTGAGATGACTTTAACATGCCCTGTGATAAATGCCTGTGCTTCAAAATCATTTCTCCATCCCCAGCCTCACAGGTAGGTTCATCTTCAGCAAGTTCTCTGGAGTCATCGTCACTCTCCTCCACTCCCATGTCTGGAATGGATTCTTCCACCTCCACTGAATTGCACTCCATGGCATCAACATTTTCTGTAATAATAGGGGGATTCAACAAATGTGTTGTAGTGGCTGCATAAAGAAATATGATCAATGCACATCAAAAAACAAAACAAACAAAAAACATCAAGCTAGGAAAACCTAGTTTAGCAAGTGGTAAATGGGCTAGTTAAACCAAAAATTTAAATTGTGTCATTTACTCACTGACGTGTGTGGAACACAAAACAAGATATTTTGAAAAATGTTTCCATTTGTTCATACAATGACGTCAGTGGGGTCAGAATATCTTCTTTTGTGGTCTAAAGAAGAAACAAAGTCATACAGGTTTGGAACAACATTTATCTCCTAAACTAGCTTTTCATATATATATACCTGCTTTCTTGATTTTAATGTGCATTGATCTCATTTTCACTTTTTGGGTGAACTATTCATTTTAATTAATAACATTTAAATGCATGTATATATGCTTTCCAGTATAAAATACATTTTCAAAATTACGTTTCAAATTTTAGCCTTTTTATTATTACATTGGTTGCAAATGGTCTAAAAATTATGGTGCATAATCCAGACTTCACTTGGTGCCTTGCCTTCATCCTGGGGTTCAGACTGATCATTCAGGCCATCCTGTTCATTCTTTTCCTCTTGTAGCTTAACAGCCTGAAGCAAGGAAAACACTGAAACATGTTGTTAACACAGACACACCCCCAGAAGAAACACAAAGCCACTATTTCAAAACTAGAATGCCCAAAACTTTCTGAATGCAAGTATGTGAACACAAGCACACGAGCTAGATTTCACACAATGCAATCCAAAAATTTGTTAAAGTGTAATTCATAAGACAAAGTAAATGAGTATTACATTTTATCAGTTTACAATGGTGAGCGGCATTAGAATCAGTTTTATTTTTCAGGTCAGCTTCTGTAATGGCAGAGCAACAGTTTGAAGAGAGCAAGTTAGCAAGTCGACACAGGCTATCTGCCTAAATTATAACACAACTTATTGGTACAGACATTTGCATGGACACTGGTTTCCACCACAGGATAAAAAAAATAAAAAAGGTAATTGCAACTTTTTTCTCAGAATTGCAAGTTTATATCTCAATATTCTGAGTATATATGGAAAAAAAATCTGAATTGTGAGATATAAACTAAATTATGAGAAAAAAAGGCTGAATTGTGAGATAAAAAACTCACAATTATCTTTACTTTTTATTCTGTGGCATAAACAAGCTTCCATACATTTGTACTCCCTTGAGTACTGAGGTTTGAAATGCCTCATTAATGATTTAATGCATTACGTATTTACAATGATTCACATCTACGTTTACATATTTTTGTAGAGTATGTCCTTGGCAAGTGTCTTGTATATTGAATATTAAACGCTCAATTTTAGAGCAGCGCACCTTTCCAGGAGTCCTGTGACTGATTAGATTAAACTGCAGGATGCTGAGAACAATGATCAAACTGAGGAAAGCAAAGTTACTCATCACCCCGATCAGTGCTGATATCATGGGGAAGTGATACAGCAGGTACCTGTGCAGATCAGAGAGATTCGTGAAGACATCATCATCAGTTTGATGAATGTTTGAGTGGGCTGATTTTCTCAAACACAGAGCATATGGAAAAATGTGAAGACTATATTCAAGCAACACAGCAAAAAGACAGGAATACACAAACACAAACCTAATGCCTGTAAAGTGAGCGAAGATGTAGAGATGAGCTCTGTAGATCTGAATATGCTGGGAATGGATCTCAATGACGGCTCCAACAGTGGGTTTGTACTGGACAAAGAAAAGAAAGAGACAATTATACTAACTGCTAAATGTATTCTGAGTGGTTTTATAGAGTTTCTACGCGGTTGCTAATGCTAAGGTGTTCTGAGGGGTTTTAGTGTGTTGCTATGTGGTTGCTAGGGTGTTCAGAATTATCCCTCACAGAATCATCTTTGAATTCAGAGTACAGCTCCACTAAGACTGACTGTTTCTGCTCCGATGCTCCTGTTAACAGCATGGGGGAGAAGACCACTGTGCCCAGAGTCTGAAGAAGAGAGGAGCGATAATGGAGCATTGCCTGAGAGAGAGAGTGAGAGAGAGAGGTGATCTGACAAGAGACCACAGCTGCATTGTGAAAACAAAATGTTCTAAACAGGTTCAGAAAGATCACAAAGCTCACTTTGGTGAACCTACATTTTGCAACAGTAACTTAACAGGATAGTCAGCCTGAAAATGAAAATTCTGTTATGTGGTTCAGAACCTGTATGACTGGCTATTGTATGGAAAAGCACCATAGAAGTGGTTCATATGACTTGTGTGCTATATTCCAAGTCTCCTGAAGCCATTTGACATGAATAATGTGAGTACAGTTGAATAAATGTGTACAGAAATTTCATTTTTGGGTGAACTATTCCTTTTAAGTTAAGTATTAAATGAATTCGACTGGTTGAATAATTTACATTTCAGATACTGAGTGTAATCTATCAAAAAGCAAACATTTGATGTACACTTTTAACATAAAATGCTTTTTATGCGTACAGGTCTCCTCGTTTGTGTGCTTACAGAACGGGCTGTTACATCAACAATCTGACCAGCTTTAGAATAGGGAGTCATCTTCACTGGGAACATTCCCAGCTCCTGATTGGCTGGAGACTCAGGCATTTCCAGCTCTAGTGTGATCTGATAGGGCTGATCGTATGTCATTACCTGTGGTAGGCAGGAAAGAGAAACGCAAAAAACAGCATTGCAATAATATACTACGTAAATAATTTTTTAAGCATGTCCACTGTGCATAGTATGCAAATATTCTTTATCCACAAATATTCTGTATGACTGCACAATATGTACAGTATGCAACCTGACTTCAATGTAGAACTCTAAAGTGATGTCAACCTTGATTTTTAACATAATTTTAAATGAATTATTTGATCAGACCACCAAAAAGTCATTTTTGCACAAAATTGGATAGATGCAAAATAAATATGCGTTTATTACTAACATAACTGGACACCAATTGCAGAGAAACATGCCATGTAGTGAGGTAATTTGACAACAATGCAGCATGCTAGTATTCAAAACACTTATTGCATACTGTACACAGTTATACATACTATACTAAACTCAGCAAGAAAAGATAACCATAAAAATCATGAGTCTGAAAGAACTTTAAAATAAAGAAACTAAGCAAGGATGAGATCAAGGATGGTCACCTGATGTTTTCCATTTTTCAGTAAAGAGACATTAGCCACAGGGAAAGAACACACAGAGTGTTGAGGAGACGGACAATCAGTCCTGCTGATCAGAAACACACACTACATGAACAAGCAGATGACAAACATCAAGAACTACCACAGTCAAACCTCTGATGAACGTAGGCTGATTGTTACCATCTGACAAGGTGGTGTCTTTTAAAAATGATTCTCAGTTTGACTGTATTTAAGCATATGTATTATCAACATGATCAAAATGTGGCTGAAAAAACTGTTGTACACCCAGTCTTTTTATATAGTTATAAGATGAACACTTACTGGACTAAAGCAACTTAGATGTACTTATTTATTATTATAATTTGAATATCAAATATGATCCATCAGGCTTTTGAGGAATTTTTATTTGTTCATCTCTCAATCATCATTGTATTGCATTACATTATATGTTTTGCCCCACAGTAAAAACGACAGTGCTTTGATTATAAAACTAAGCACAGTATTTAATTAGTCTGATTTCCTGTTATAAAGCTCTCATTGATTTTTCATTACAAGCTATCGGAATTTCATCTTACGTTTTGTCCATATAAATATCCACAACTCAACCAAATTGCATATTTTGCTCAGGTTGGGCAGTTTTTTCTTCCTTGAGTATGAGCTCCGTATTCTACTATATCATAGTATATGAGCCATAAAAGGCTTATGTTTAAAACAAATACTCAACAAAAAACACATATGTAAACCTTTTTTTTTGTCTAAAGGTGCAATAAACTAATCCATTAAAAATTATATTTTTCTGACTATTATTTCAGATTTACAGGTTTAAATCAAAAATTGAGAATATAAACCTGTTAAATTATAAAATGTGGATAGCATAGTTCAGATGCTTTTGATGAAAAATGTTTGAGGTTTGACATTGAGATTTTGATTGCAGACATGGGTATGTTAGCAAATCTGAGCAGTTTGTCAGATATGTGAGATTATTGGGGTCTTTTTTGAAACATAATTGCACAAATTATTACATTAACATTGATTAATTTAGCAGACGCTTTTATCTAAAGCGACTTACAAAAGACCTGTTTTTAGGATTTTTTTTTGTTCGATGCATATACTATTTGTGAGGTTCATGCTTAAATCATGAATAAAGATTTTGTGAATGGGACAAGAAAAATGTGTTTTCTTCTTTTAAGAAGATATTTAAAGTTTTTATGAGGTTTATGCTTTAAAAAAACACACAATTGTGCTTTTCAAGAAAGCTTGTTTACTGAAAAACAAGATGAAAAACTGATTAAGATTTAAGGTTTTCTGCTAGGTACCAGTAAACACCTCACCTGTAAAAGTAGACAGGTGTGATGAAATTGGCGGTGGGCATAAAGGAATAATAGAAACTGCCATAGAGGAATAAAGCCACCCAGAACACCAGCAGAATCACACAGATCAGAATAGCCATTTCCAGAAGCTTCTGTCTGATTCGCACCAGCAGCACTGATGTCGTCTCCAGGATCTGGACCACCAGCCCGTTGATTTGAGGGCCCACATCTTGAACACCAGAGTCCTCTGAATCGAACTCCTCCATAGTGGGCTGCATGTTTACTGAGATTTAGCTCTTCCAAACGGTCCAGTGTTGTTGCGTCGCTATCTCAGAAAAGTCTTTCACAACTTCCTCTTCCCTTTCTATTTCAGCTCTCGTTGGTGTCTTTGTTTTATCTACAAAATAACCCAAACCTCCCTCATTCCTCATAAAAACGCTGCCCATTTCTCACCACCACCACCACCTCATGTTCCCGTTTTTGAGCTCCTGTGAGTTTCTTCCTCTGCTCTTGAAGCTCTGACGTCTGACTTTGATTTATCGAAAGTGTTCTGAATCAATGAACAAGCCGTTTTTAACGAATGTTCCTGCAGTAATGGAGTGTGACACTGTCGGTTCCTGGAAAAAAAGACAGTCCGAAGAACAGCTGGACTCCAGTGGGACCACACTGGGACTCATGACCTGCATGTGAGGCAACAGCACAAGGAATGCTGTTAGGAAATACAAAGTGTATGAAATATCCAAGGCAAATCCTTCTATCTTCAATCTGGATGACCTCAAACAGAATGCAACACAATTAGTAACAGATATGAAACTAAGCAAAACAGTAGTCATTTATCATTTCATGAGAATCACATGCATGTAACTGGTTTGCAAGGCCGGATACACAATAACCATTTAAAGTTTACCATGCAACCACAAATCTACTGGATACACACAAGACACATGCGACTTCAAGAGCCGCCGAGCACAGTAGCTCAGGTCAATGCGAGACAACAACAGGTTTCAATAAATGCTCAAATTACAGGCAATTAGCTGTTTGAGGACACACACGCAACATGTTATTATGAGACTGGAGTTTACAGCTCAGTTGAACGCATCCCATATAATTACTCCTACATGAACGTGACAAGTTTTGCACACAAAAGTAAATACATAAAAAAAGGAGATGTTATTTACGGCCCTCTTGTATGTTAAATATTGTGTCACCATTAAATATTTTTGTAATGTGAATATCTTTCCACTAGATGGCACTAAACACCCTTTCAGTAGCATTTGTGAGCAAACTCAAACTGTATTACAGTAAAGCAGTTTCATTATTCAGATTATGGTGAAAGATTTTATTGAAAAATATTATTTAAATGAGCGATTATTTTGGTATTAGTAAAAAGGGTGTGCTATCATGACAAATGCAATAAATTAGGGATGTTTGCTATTGAAGGAAGGACTTGAGCCACATCATTGAGACCTAAAATTGGCTCTTTTGACTTGGGAACAGTAAATAACAACCTAGCAACAAAGCAAGACACCTTAGCAACTGCAACTGGTTCTGCATGGCAAACAGCACTTCCATTTCCTTCAGAGAATATAAAAATCTAGTAGTTTATATAATCATCAGTAACATGAACACTGGTATCAAACGTCTGAATGTATTCCTTTATTTTTTCCCTAAAGCAAGTGTTTTTCTCTAAAATGAGCACCACTTGAAAATGTGCCATGTTCGGATTGATTTTTCACATGCCAGAGAAAGAGCGAGAGATGATAGGAATTTTGTGGATGATTTCAAATGACCTGCCAAAGAGAGACTGCTGGCCTACATACATATTTAAAAAAGGATCTTGCAGGTGAATCAAATTGTTTCACCAAGTGGAATAGTGCTTTTGTTCTGATGGAATGATAAAGGGAGATAAAATGAAAATGTAAAGCATGACTCCTTGAAACTTAAATGGAGACAGAATTAAATTTGTAAAAATGGAGAGAGGTGTAGCTGAACTGGACTGCAGATGAGACTTCTTCATCCCATCCTCCTCCCCTCATGCTAGTATGACTCATTTGCAAATCATACTCTGTGCAAAAGCTATGTAAATCTATAGTAAGCAGCTGCACTGTGGCTGTCAACACTACAGAAATTATATTGTTCCATCACTATCATTCTATCTGTCGTTCTTACTTGATTCTGATTGGTCAGTCACTGCATCCTAAAAATATTGAATTTGACATTTGAATTACACCACAACAGAAGATGCCAGAAAGATTGTTCATGCTGCTCTTTACCATACAATAAAAGGTCACTTGCATTTGTAGAAAAAGCTCCAAAAAGGACAAAGCCTGTTGAATGACTATACCTAAAGGAATAGTTCACCCAAAAATCAACATTTGCTGAAAATGTACCCATTCTCAGACCATCCAAGATGTAGATAAGTTTGTTTCTCCATAGGAACAGATTTGGAGAAATGTAGCATGTAATGCTAAACTTCTCCAAATCTGTTCCAATGAAGAAACAACATCTACATCTTAGATGTCCTGAGGGCAATAAAGTTTTCATTTTTGGGTGAACTATTCCTTTAATTTGTTATTCAGTTATGAGACACACACACACACACACACACACATGTTGTGTTTCCATGTTTTATGGGGACATTCCATAGGCGTAATGGTTTTTATACTGTACAAACTGTATGTGCTATTGCCCTACACCAACCCTACCCCTAAACCTACCCCTCACAGGAAACTTTGTGCATTTTTACTTTCTCAAAAAAACTCATTCTGTATGATTTATAAGCTTGTTTCCTGATGGGGACCTCAAAAATGTCCCCACAAGGTCAAAATTTACTGGTATTACTATCCTTGTGGGGACATTTGGTCCCCATAACGTGATAAATACCAGGTA
>NW_015549731.1:468294-502528 GCF_001515605.1 Sinocyclocheilus anshuiensis
ATAAATACCAGGTACACACACACACACACACACACACACACACACACAATACAGCCATGCCAGATCCAGGTATCACAGCAAACCCACTTCAGGTCATGTAGAAATAAGGCTGAACATTTTCAGTTTTCCCATCAGTCAACATTGCCATGATACAGACATCAGCTCAGGGGAAAAACAGGTCTTGGGTGTCAGCAAAGGTCTCAAATGCCAAAGTAACAGTAAAATGTCAAAAACCTTCCCACAGACTGAGAAATGAAGGAAACTCGCAGCATATTTCTGATCCAAAACATTCTTAGTATCACATAACACAGACTCTCAAAGGAAGAAAAACACACTGCTCCAAAACATATTGAGCTGTCTTCATAGGCACCATTTTAAGGAATCGTAAGTGCACTACCAATGCAAAGGCTATTCCAGAAGACATTTAGACAGATTTTAAGGTAACGTATCTTTTATGGAAAAGACAATCCCACAATACAATGAAAGACGCTCAGTGAAAAAATGAAAGAAAATGTTAGAATCAAAAAAAGTGAGAGACATATCTATTATAACTATAACACTGAAAATATAACTATAACACTCAATACCTAGGTATCAATAAAAAATGAGCAAACAATTTTTGGAACAGAGCCACAGTTCTGCTCAGGTGAACTGAAAGATAGCGGCTGCAGGTGTTCTCTGCACATATGGATCTGATTCTTTGATTGACAGGTGTCTGCGCTGTTATCGGTCTTAGCTAACTCTTTTGACCCAAAGCGTGCCTCCTGTTTGATCTCACCCTTGATGCACTCAAATGTTAAAAATACCCTTTTGTCTCCATTCATTTGAAAGTCATTGAAACTGAGCAGATGTGATTTACTTCTTTTGACCTGTAGAGGTCACTGTTACACCCAAACATTTTAAATTTAAAGGTCACATATTATACACCTTTCTGGAGTGTTATTTTAGGTTTTGATGTCCTTAAGAATATATTTGCGGTACAAGTACCAAAAACCATCTAAATATATTTTTACAGCTCCTTTCTCAGGAGCTCTACTTTGAACAGGTCGATTTTGGCCTGTCTAATTAATATTCATGAGCCTCTCTTCTGATTGGCCTGTTGTTTTCTGAGTGACGCACGGCCAGGCCAACCACAGGTAACTAGGGTCATGTATGCTGTAGCCTGCTATTGCAAATAGAAAAATAGAAACACCTGTAAATAGAAACACCTGTAATGGTGGCCACTGCTGAGGGAAATGTTTTCCGGCCTTACATGTTTGAGTCGGACTCAGACCCCGAATCGGCGACGACAGGCGACAACCAACCACCTCCTCAAATGCGCTTACAACAGGATGTTTCAAAATGGTAATTAATTTAATTTAATTTTTTCAAAAACCGTATGCAGTAATCTACGTAACTATTGCTTTCCTACTGAAACCTGTCAGCATCAAGTTAGCAACACTTTAGCATCACGTTAGCGTTGCATAACCGGTTACAAACTATAATTTCAGATTATGCTGGCTCCATAATGTAACATAAAATGTGTGAGAAGTTTACTTACGGGTTGCGGACATTACATAATGCCTGTTATATTACAGTACATAAAAGGGGTGGTAGGATCACGATGCCGGCTCAACATCATGAGGTCTATCAGTCTTCGTCTATCGGCCCAACCCTAGTTCGGAAGCCTGTGCAATTATGTAGTTTCCTGACATCCATCGACTGAACAGCGTTTTCTTGACATGTTTCAGTGTTGTTGTTGCTCAGCAATGGCATGGACGCGATGTTGTCTGGGGGTTTGGCAATAGGAGGGTGGGACGATGGGTAGTGCTCGGGGTGGTGACTGAAGGCGGTGACTGTGTAGTTCTGACATCACCTTTTTACGGAAGTCACAATGGCTCGTGAAAAGGCACAGCTACTTTATGCAGGCTGTGTGCATTTGTCTGTGGATTGACTGTTTTGAAACTTATATGGTAGTTACATAGCCCTTAGACCTCACTTATCATGAAAAAAGCCAGGAAATTTCAGTTTTGACAATATGGGACCTTTAAAAAACAGAGGTAATGACTTGACAAACGCAGTGTTCCTTTTTGCCATTTTTATGCAAGAAAATGAAATTTAAATTTTAAATAAAAATTTTACAAGATAAATGTAAATATTCTTAAAGTCTTAAAGTAGAGACAGATCTTTTCTTCTGTACTTTAAACGTGGCTCTACGGCTATATGCAGGGGTGAAGTATGTGATTGAAGAATCTAATTATGAATATGAAAGTGTATGATTTAAGGAGCAAACTAAATGATTGAAGTTAGCTTGTTTTCACCTAGTCTCGCGTAGCCAGACCTTCAGACTGATGGCAGAAGGTCTGGGAACCTTGGCCGCTTTGAATGGCCAAGGTCAACCCAAAAGGCCATATGACTGACATGTAAAGCAACCAATCACGTTTCGTTTTGGGCCGTGTCATGTTTAGGGGCGTGGAAATGTCACCACAATAACAGACCGGTGTGTAAAACTCTTGGACGTATTTTAAAGAGTCTATGGTGCAAATATTACATATTTCACATACTTTTGAAAATCCAGCATTTGGTTGATCCAGATAAACGCTCATTATCACAGTTGTAAACTGCTTTCTTATAACATGAGGGGGGTTGGCTATGGAATTACATTTCTGCCGAAATTCTGCGCGCGACAGATCATATTTTGAGCGCGCAAAAGTGCGTTTTGCACGCGCGCGAACTGACTTGTTAAACTTGTAAAAAGTGTGTGTGAAGGTTTTATACGAGCCCAATGGCAGGTGTCCTCTTTCCGATCGGGTGATTTCTTATTACACTACAGTAATAAAGCCATCAGTGACCTCTACTCTCTTTACCACGCCTCATAATCTCTCTCTATCCATCTCTCTCTCCTGTCCTTGCTCTATATTAACCAGCCTCTGTCTGACAGCTGCGCTATTGTGACACTTGGGAAAAAGTGTTTTCAAATCACTGCAAAAAAAAAAAAAAGGTTATTTTGTCATTTTATCTGCTCAGTTACTGTTCTGAATGCACTGCATTTCATAATCCCAGTATCTTTATAATTTTTTGCACTTGAAGGATACTGTACGAAGGGAACACTGTCTGAAGGGTCACAAATGCAAGGAAGCACTCAAGCAAAAATAGACGTGAATGCATGGCCAAAGTATTCCCAGCTCGCTGATCCAGTGTACGTACTTTATGTTTGTTCTTGAAAGATAAATCTGACCATAGCAGCACACGGTTTACACAAATGCTAAATGCCACAATAGCACCCTCTGAGGCAAAGCTGTGAATGCAATGTGTACTTGTATTGCATTATAAACTGCATTCTGACACATTTCAGAACTCAATGGTGCATGAAATTGATCTTGCATAGCTAGAAGCATTTGTGCTCACGTACTTGCATAGAGTATGTTTCGGGCCTAAGGAGGTAATTTTGTCATTTCTGATCAGGGTGGCAATTTCTTGCCAGGTCATTTACATAAGACCTTACCTGGGCTTTCAAATCCTTCAATTGCCCTTGTTACCAAAGGACTTTCAACAGGAGTCCTCTGTAAAGATGAAGTGTGTTTTGTGTTTCTGCCATTAGTGGCTCCAAACGGATTCGCAAAAATAATGATTTCAAACACTCACTCCAGTCTGCCACTCGTCAGGCAAACAAACAGTCCCGCCCCAAACTCATGCCATAGGCAGGCTCATCCGGATTTTTAAACAAAAGAATCACACTTTTAAAGTGCAATTAAAATCATATTTACTACTACTTATTTAGATTGTATTCACAGAGAACAGGTTTAATCATAAGAGACTTCTCTCAAAGACATTTAAAATTCAGTAGTGCACAAAATCAGTGCATTTTCCTTAAAGGGGTCATATGATGTTGCTAAAAATAACATTAATTTGTGTATTTGGTGTAATGAAATGTGTTTATGCGGTTTAAGGTTAAAAAAACACATTATTTTCCACATACTGTACATTATTGTTTCTACTCTATGCCCTGCCTTTCTGAAACGCGTCGATTTTTACAAAGCTCATCGGTCTGAAAAAGCGAGGTGTGCTGTGATTGGCCAGCTATCCAGTGCGTTGTGATTGGCTGAATACCTCAAGCGTGTGACGGAAATGTTACGCCCTTCACCATATTGTGATGCCGTGTCCAGCCGGAGCAATGAGACAAAAACATTCAAACCCATTATAAATTATGCATTTGTTGCATCCAGTGGGGACATAATTATGGATTATAATGACTTATACTGTCTTTTTACACATTGCGTTGAAACCATGTCTGCATTTGTGATCGGAGAAATGACAAAACAACAAGTGCTACTCTACACTGCTCAAAACTCGTCCTCTTTTGGAAGGCCAAACAAAGTAGTTTCGCTTTCACAACGAAACACGGCATCACACACGGCGTCACACACGGCGGGCTAAAGTGAGCGGAGGCCGGTGGGCTTGAGAACGGCGCGGCCACCGGATTCGACGAAGGAGCGTCCGGAGGGCTTGCGGCAACCACATCGTGGTTGACTCTTAACTTTTATAAAGAATATCTCTTTGGATTTGAGACTTTAGTCTTTGCAACTTTACAGATCTTCTTTTTGCACCAAGAGCTTGTAACACTCCAAAGAGAAAGGAAAAATTGAAATCGCATCATATGACCCCTTTAAAATAAATGCATATACTGTATGAGACTACAAATTAATTTTTTGAGTAAATTTATCCAGAATTAATGTGCTAACTAAATAAAAAATTAACTATATTAAATATATTTAGACAAAAACATTTAATCAAATTAATCCAAAGAGCAAAATTGAAAAACATTAAATACGATTAATTAATCTTTTTTTGTGGGGTTTTCAGACCGAGAAGATCCCTAGACAAAGGAAATTAAAGGGATCAGCATGTGTCTTGTCGCCTGTCTGACACCAAAGATGTTGATCTTTCTGCTGAGTCCTGCTTCAGTTTGACAACATGCTGATTATTTCTGCCCCAGCAAGCAAACACCCAGACCAGGTGTCACCAGGCTTTCCATACTCAACAATAAGTCTGGGAGGCAAAACAATGTGCTGTAAACTCCAGGAGAATTATAGGCAAGCAGGTCTGGGAGGCAAAACAAGGGGCTGTAAACTCCAGGAGAATTATAGGCAAGCAGATCCAGTCTAATAAACATGAGGCAAACACCATATGCCTGGGTATTTCTAGGTTTTTTATTTATCCTACTGATCTGTGATTAGAGTTTATTACGTACATGAACCTCAGACGAGAAATCAAACTGGATTACTGGGTTTATTTGTTGTTATTCTATGAAGCGCACGCATTAGAAATACTAATACTGACACAAAAACGTGGTTTGCAGAACAACAATTGTTCTCGCAGCAGTCTGAGGATGAGAAACTTGGCTCAGGTGTGTTTATATCCCAGCATGCCTGTGATGTGAGCAGCCAATGAGGCCAGAGATGAAGCCCTTCCGGGTGTCCATCTGCCGGCTAGAATGGTCTCGACACACTCACATGCTCTGACTCACACACTCAGACAAAGACACACACACACACACACACACACACACACACACACACACACACACACACTTTTTCAAAGACACACACACACACACACACACACACACACACACACACACACGTTTTCTGCCTTTGCAAGCTTGGCTCGGTGCACTGTGCTGTAATAATGACAATAATAGGAGAAGACGTGAATCTACAGCCCTAAAGAGTGATGCAATGCCGCCCACCTGCAGGTGGATGACATCATACTGAATCTTGGGTCATTCCCACTGAATGAAGTAGTCATCTGTTGCTCTTTTGTGCAATGATAAAGTAGTGTCTATGTGTGTGCACACACTCACAAACAAACCCACACCCACACCCACAAATGCATGCATGCATACTTGCATACTTGCACATAATAATCTCACTCACAAACAACCAAACACACACAGCATTGATTGTAGCCTGATGCATAGTGACAGGCATGCATAATGGGAGTAAATAAATGTAAATGACGGGTGGGCAGTGCTAACACTGCTGTCAATCATTCTGGATCAGTGTTGAGCCCAGCAGCTCAGTCTCCATTAAAACCAAATACATCTCATGCAAAGCATCAGGAAGACCATTTCAGCTATGGAAAAACAACCTGTAGTTTTACCTGTTAAGTTACAGCTGTCAGATTTGTTCTTCTGTATTTGATCTAGTCTAGGATTCACTTATTAGTGGTCACAAAATTAAAGGGATAGTTCACCCAGAAATGAAAATTCACCATTGACTCACCTTCATGTGGTTCCGAACCTGTATGACTTCCTTCTGTGGAAGAAAAAATAATATAGTTTTAAAAATAGTGTCTCAGTGGGTTTTTTATCCATACAATGAAAGTGAATGGGGTCCAATGTTGTTTGGAATCCACTGACTTTAATACCTCAAACTGAATGATAGCTCAAATAATGAGGTTAGCTTGATGAAACTAGAAAAAAAAAAGTTAAAATTATAAAAGTTTCCTTGACTCCAGGTCTAGAAAATATACTTTAAATGACCATTAAATTACCTCACATATTATCTTAATTTCAGATTTTTGTTTTGCTACAAGTGGTTGAACAATCGCTGGAATACAAAGACTATAGAATACCCAAGATGTGTCACTCATATAGTTTTGAATGGGGAAAATGCAACACTCAGTATCAAAGGAAGCCCTGCCTTAATAAAAGAGCCAATAGCTAATCCGTAAAGTCATCGTGTCACTGCAGCTGCCGTTAGAAGTCCCGGTTGCTATAGAAACAATCAGCGTTCTGAGACGTGCGCTCAGGACTGCACATGCGCACTGGCTGGTCAGAACACCTTAGCAACAGAAAAATATGCTAGCAACCACCCTAGAGTTTTGCACGCTTAAGCGCTCTGCTTCAATCTACTTTAAAATCTACTCTTCTGCATTTGTATTAATTATACAAATTTATTCTTGTAATGTTTTCATGTCGCCCCTATGGATATGAGAAAAATGCTTAGGGATCAGATACGTAGCTAAGGCCAAATGTTGTTAATGAGTTTACATGCATTCATTCAGCCTCTGATTAATACACGCACCCATTTATAGGTCATATGTTATGTTTCATAAAATGCCCTGCCAACTCTGACTGGAGCGTCCATCACGTCTGCCTAATGACAGCGAAACCTTTCATGACAGCATTTAGATGAGCATGGCTTTCATTTTCCTGGTAATTACTGCCAATTGTTCTTGGTCTTTGGTGTTTTTACCGTTGTGTAAAAGCATCAAAACACTTCAATCAGACAATGCGTGCCACAAAAATATTTTTTGGCTAATTAGTGAAAGCAAAAAATATTTTTCAAGCTTGCCAAGACAATTCACTTTGTATGAAACTTTGAGGGACAGCTCTGCTGAACTGGGAAATTGTAATTCAGTTGAATTTCTGTTTACAGAAATCGTCTGTCAAAGTCTTTTATTCAAAAAGAGTCCCTTATGACTGTCAGCGGAAATGTGAAATAATTACTGTATTCATAATTTGTGAGCCGTTTGTGATAGTAAATATGGCAAATATATCATTATAAACATCGCCCTGTACTTTGTCTTGTTTTAAAAAACAATCAATACATTATTAATGCTCAAAGATGTTTGGCTGGGTGTCTGTCCTTCAGGAGCTTTTGCTAGTAAAATCCTGTAAATGCCTGCACAGACATGAATGGAGATGGATCGTTAAGTGTTTGATGTCTGCTTCATTTTTACTTAATTATAAGGCACTATTTGGCTGTCTGTCATCGTTTATGCAGACACAACAGATGGATATGTTTGCACAGTGAAGGTCATCTGATACTAGCGGTGGGGCAGATTGCACTCTCTCTCTCTCTCTCTCTTCATTCAAACCCTGAAGGACTGTCTCTCATCTGATCCTTCAGAAGTCGAGCTGATGTTGCAGTCTGAGCGAGTGTGTGATTTGGACTCCTTCAAAGTAGCACTACAACCTTGAAGACGAGATACTGATATTATTTTGCGGCATGTACTGTACTGATGTAGCACTTATTATTTTATAGGGTCCTCTGAGTCTGTCTCTTCTGCTCTCTCTAGTTGTTCTGATGGGCTAACTGGCCGCTTGTACTTGTTTTAGAATGATATGCATCTGAGTTTTAGTGCTTGGCGTCCGTGTCCAATGCCAAGCACAAATGATTTGGCCTGAATTCTTCCTGTTTCGCTCATCAAACGCTCATTAGCACATGCTAATCCCTTTTGCTCTCTTCACACAAATGGAATTCCACATAATTTCTAATATGAAATTTGCTGCTTGATTACACTGATATGGTGACATTTTGATTGATGGGATAAAAAGCAGAGCTTTAAAAATTTATCATGACAGGACATTTTTTTTGCTGAAATGATACAATATTGATTATAAACTTTGCTGACCACTGTGATGAAATTTTTTCAAGAAATCCACCTAAACATCTTGTTTTCACAACAGCTTGTGTTTAAACTGATCTGTGATAGGTGAGTGCTTTTATATTAGATATTTTAACAATTACAATTGTACAATAAATATTTAAAATTTATAGTCTACATTTAAACATGTAAAAATATAATGTCAATGTTAAAGTCAACATTAAAAGCCTATGGGATATATCTTCATAATTTAATAATAAATGTTTACTTATAAATATATAATATATAAAATTATCCACTGAGAATTGGATCATAAAAAGTGGGTGTTGAAAAGTAATTTAAGAGGCAGAACAAGTTATTATATTTTGAAAACAGATTACAAAGATTACAATTTTTCTATTTGGAATTTCATGCACCAATGAATCATGCACAATAAGATCAAGGATGTGCATTAAAATAGTATCACTTGATTTCATGTTGACTGTCTTCACAGGAGGAAAACAACCAAATACGTCCCTCCATGTGGCGGTCATCGTTCGCAGCAAACAGGTGGCTAAAGAAGAGTGACTGAAACATGTTGGACTATTTTTTCCACCCATGCTGTTCTGATGTCAAACAAAAAGGAAAGTCATTTTAGACCAAGTCAGGACAGTTTCAATAAAAGGAATAGTTCACCCAAAAAAGAAAATTTCCTGAAAACTTACTCACCCCTAGGCCATCCAACATGAGTTTGTTTCTTCATCAAAACAGATTCGGAGAAACTGAGCACTGCATCACAAATTCATCAAGATGTTTTAACTTCAAAAAGTTGCTTCTAGTTAAAAAACTATCCACAATTTTGCTTTCTCCAGTGAAAAAGTCGTCTTGCCTGAATCAGGGGAGAAATATGCACTCTTTATAAGCATAAATCATCCAACACAGTTCTAAAGAAACATGTCTCTGGATTTTGATGTGAGAGGACAACAGGGGATGGACTTTTACACTGGAGGAAGCGTTATTTTGGATTATGGACTGGTATTTTGGCCAGATGTGACAGTTGCATTGCTGAGGATCCATTGGTGAGCAAGTCAAGTAATGCTAAAACGTCTCAGGTTACTTATGTAACCATGGCTCCCTGAGTAGGGAACGAGACACTGCGTCCTCTAGGGGTCGCTATGGGGAACGGTATACCCACGCCGCCATGCTGAGGGGAGTGCATGCCAGAACCATGGCGAGCACTAAGTACCAACTCTACCATATCACTATGGGAGTCGCCCCTGGGACGTTAGACGGCTGTCAGTGACGTTATTCCCTACGGCCAAAGGCCTAGGCTACATACCCCAAAATACTTACCTGTTAGGGCCAAACTCCTGGGCCCGGGGTAGAGCTCAAGGCTTGGAATCAGGAATAGATTCCTTTAAGGGAATACGACCAAGAGCCTAGAATCATACTAGTCTTGGCCTGTCACACAGGGGCTACCGCACGTTTCTCTTTGTATGTGCTGAAGGAACTGTCTCAACAGACGACCCCTAGAGGACGCAGTTCGAAGTTCCTATGAAAGGGAACTCATCTACATCTTGGACGGTCCGAGGGTGAGTTTTCAGCAAATTTTCATTTTTGGGTGAACTATTCCTTCAAAAACCACCAATGAAAAAACAGGTATTTTTCTTTGGAATAACATTATTCACAGAAATTTTTCACAAGACCAGGAACGTGCATTTAGAAAGTAAATGGGGTCAATATAGATTTCATGTTTTCTTTAACACATCTTCCCTTCTACTAAGGTTTTTTTTGTTTTGTTTTGCTTTACTTAAAACAACACATACATTCTGCACACTTACATTGTCCCGATTTAATTGAGCATAAAATGAAGCAGTCACTTTTATCTATTTTTTTTTGCGATATAAACTACAGCTAATCTTAAACAAATGCAATGCACCATTACACACTCCCTAACTCTAATTTAAAGTTATTATGTATAAATTAACATAACACATTTTTTCATATTTTTCTAATTACTTTTGGAAGAGTGATTTAAAACAGTGCCTAGATAAAAAAAAAAAAAAAGGGAAGGTGCCTCTAAATGATCAATACACTACTTAAATGTGCCAACATGCATTTATTCGGCTGGGACCATGTGCTCAATCTACTCTCAGTGCTCATACTAAAACTACACGAGGTCTGCAGGGAGTCAAATGAGTTATCTGGGGTAGAAGGCAGATTAAAAAGGGAAGCACACACCTCACTTGGCTCCCTGATTAAACAAGAAGAGAGAGGGCGGCTGAGTGGAAGTATTCTGCTCATAAAACACAATCTGAAAACATAATTAGGGCAGATGCTGCTTTGTTCATCTGTTCATTGTTCAAAAAGTTAATCTGTAAGCCTATAGTCAGGTAATACATATTCTTTTCCACTCCCTTCCCAAGCATATTCTGCTACACTCTTAAAAATAAAGGTGCTTCACGATGCCATAGAACAGTGAATCTCAACCTTTTGGCGTACCGGACCCCAGTCCAATTCAGAACCATTCTCAAGGACCCCCAGAACAAAATTGACTCATCTATGTATCCTTTGTGTCTTTGTGAGGACCAAATGCAGTCAAGTATAATTCAAGTTAGTTGACTTGTCCAGTATTTGACCATATCATCAGCTATATTGGACTTTTCTTTCATGGGAACATGTCATGTCAAAATATACGAAATGTATACAAAAATTCATACTTTATACGGACCCCCTGGCCTTACGTCAAGGACCACTAGGGGTCCACGGACCCCTGGTTGAGAAACACTGCGGCATAGAAGAACCTTCTTGTCTAAATGGTTCCATAAAGAACCTTTAACATCTGAAGAACCTTTCTGTTTCACAAAAGGTTCTTTGTGGCGAAAGAAGGTTCTTCAGATTATAAAAAGGGATGGTTCTTTAAAGAACCTTTGACTGAATGGTTCTTTGTGGAACCAAAAATGGTTCTTCTATGGCATCGCTGTGAAGAACCTTTTGAAGCACCTTTATTTTTAAGAGTGTAGTCATGTCCTGGCAAGACTTCGGTCACATAACGAATAAACGCGTACCAAACAACTGCAGCCAATGTGTTAAAACATGTAATAAGCCTGACCGTGGTCAAACAATGGCTGTTTTAGTATGGAAAGCCAGTGGAAAGGTCAACTGCACATTTCAAAGGATGAGTTCCTGGTGTGCTCATGAATAAATTAGAGTGGACTGAGCAGATTTGCTGTCTTAATGGTGTCATTAACGGCCACAGCCTATTGAAAATGCCAAACCTGCTCTCTGTTAATAGATAAAAGCGTGTGAATGTATTTGAGGAGTTTGCCTTCCATGAGGGGAGATGAATCATCGAGCATGTTCCTCAGAGGATGACAAAATGTATCTGAGTGCTTGCAGAAGCAACTGAGGACAGAGCCAGACAAAATTAAAGAAAAAACTACTATAACAACGATGCCTCATCCTAATTGTAATATACAGTATACTTGTTTATCTTAATTATTGACTAACTAACTGAACTATTAATATACAGATAATAATTGTCTTCACAGTATATACAGGATAATTTATTTAAGTTAAAATAACATTACTAAGACTATTTATATTTATTTGTATTGCATTGTTATATTGAAAAAATACTCTATTTTTTAATTTCTTTCATTTTATACATTTATTACAATGTACAACTCTTTGGCAATGTCTAAACGTCATTTTATAAAAAACACGTCTAATTAAATAGTTGAATTAAAAAAAATTTTTATATTATTGAACGATTTATATTGAACGAATTCTATGGACAATGTCTAAACTTATGTCATTGTTTTATTAAAAACATCAAAATAAAAATATATTGGTGTTAAATTATTAATAGTTTTTTTTATATTGTGTTAAATTATTTAAAAATGTTATAGTTGCAAATACCATTTTAAGTCAGTCATGTCTGTGCAAAAATGGTGCAGGATGCATTATCTGCCAATTTGCAATACTTAAAGGGATAGTTCACCCAAAAACGAAAAGTTGATGTTTATCTGCTTACCCCCAGGGCATCCAAGATGTAGGTGACTTTGTTTCTTCAGTAGAACACAAACGAAGATTTTTTACTCAAACCGCTGCAGTCTGTCAGTCTTATAACGGAAGTGAATGGGAATCACAGCTTTGAGAGTCAAAAAAACATACACAAACAAAACCAAATTAAACCCTGCGGCTCGTGACAATACATTGATGTGTAAAGACATGAAACGATTGGTCTGTGCAAGAAACTGAACAGTATTTATATCGTTTTTTTACCACTGATTCACCGCAATGTCCGAACTGTCCTGAGAGCGTCCTAAGCGCGTTCTCAACAGCCGGTGCGTGATGCGTCTGCTTCTTCTTCTTGCTTTATGGTGGATTGCAGACTTATAAGTGCATTACCGCCACCTATCTCTCAAATGGACCATTGACACTCTATCTACAATTTGTAGCTAGAGTGTCAATGGTGCCGTGATTCCCATTCACTTCCATTATATGACTGACAGACTGCAACGCGCTCAGGACAGTTCGGACATTGCGGTGAATCAGAGGTAAAAAACGATATAAATACTGTTCAGTTTCTTGCACAGACCGATCGTTTCGTGTCTTTACACATCAATGTATTGTCACGAGCCGCAGGCTTTAATTTGGTTTTGTTTGTGTATTTTTTTGACTCTCAAAGCTGTGTTTCCCATTCACTTCCATTATATGACTGACAGACTGCAACGGTTTGAGTTAAAAATCTTCGTTTGTGTTCTACTGAAGAAACAAAGTCACCTACATCTTGAATGCCCTGGGGGTAAGCAGATAAACATAAATTTTGTTATTTTTAGGTGAACTATCCCTTTAAACCCCTAACATAAGTATGAGCAACAGAAATAGCAATGCTCCCCTTATACCACTTATTACCACTTATTAATCTGCAGTGATTTAGTTACGGTGTCACATTTTGTGTCATGGTCTTTTTCAGAATAATTATGAATTTGTGCTATTTTCCGTGCAGCCTTCAAGTTACAGTTTTCACATCTTTTTAAACACCCCATTCATGACAGTATGTACAAACAGACCCGAATCTGGAACCAGGAAGCGAGGATGTTGTCGCTGTTGTCATGGGGATGGGATGGATCTCTGTGGTGTAGCTGGTACGTTGCAACGAGAGACACAGAGATGAGTGGGATTAAAATGTTCTGGAAAGCATTTACCGCAGGCTCAGGCCCATCTCCCAGGCTAATGGACCGGAACAGATGGGGGTGGATGAAGAGTTCTGTATCTGTGGCACTGAATCGCTGGGTCACCAGGTGCTAGAACCTGTAATGAGAGGTGATGAATGGCAATGCGTTGAACAAACCCAAAAAGCTCGCCCATAGCATCCTTTCTGAAGTGCCTGCTGTCCACATCCCGTGGACGCTTGGCTAATCGCTGATCCCCTCATTTCCACATAGGTCACAGCTGTGAATGAAAGCTGGGCGATGCAAATCAAACTCAATAGGTTAGAAAATGGAGGGCTATGAGGTTGATAAATCATAATTTGTAACCATCCCTCAGTCACAAGAGAAAGTCTTTATTTCAGAGCCGTCAAATAGCAGGCAGATGTGCATGTTGTATATGATGTATGTTCCAAGCCAATGAGAATTTAACTGAATACAAATTCAATTCCAATCCAATTAAATATCAATTTAAAATTCAATTCTTGAATTTGAACTGAATTAGCAAATAGGATGCATTTATGTTTATGCATTTGACAGATGCTTTCATCCAAAGCGACTTAAAGTGCAATCAGCGTTTATATATTGGATTTTTATTTTATAAATTGACTTTAATGAAGCAGAAAAAATCTAATACATTTCAAAAATTCTCATAATGAATTCAAAAATTTCCATTTCACTACAGAAAAATGTAAAGAACATACGGACTATGTATTTTTTTATATTATTGTTTCTTGTGTATTATTATTAGTCCACTTATATTGTTATAGCACAATTCAATCAATGGCTTCACATTAATGTAATTTTTTTTTAAAGTAATCAAAATCTAAATCTGTTTTGACTATTGAACTTGAGCAACATCACATGAGCAAGAGTGTTTGATATTCAAACAACAGCACAGCAGGATTGTGAATGAGATATTGCTTGTTTTTACATAACATCTCGATAAATAAAAAGTTAACATTGAGTAACTTACATTTTAGACACTATACGGACAGTTACTTCGTCTGTATTTGCTCCACCAGCGACAAAAACTCCAAACGAAACCAAAGCAGGATCAAGTCTCCTCGCGTTTCGGTCCCAAATGAATCAGTATTGCTGAATGAATCAGTTGCATAAATGACTCACCTATAAAGAATTCTCAATTGTCGCCATCTGCTGGATGTAACGTGCATCCTAAATAGTAAAACGTTCCAGCGCTCTTGGAACTTATCAGTCTAAATTAATATTTTTTTCTGGTCAAAAACTGTCCATCACAAATAATTACATTTAATTATAATACAGTACATTAGTAAACATAACATTTGAGTATATTAGCTAAGTAATGAGTTCTACACTGTAAAATCCAATAGTTTACCTTACTTAGATTTAATTAGTTATCTTTACTTAGTTGTTATACTTACTAGGTTTTATTAAGTTACAGCTACTTTCAAGGCAAATAAAACAACTTACTTACTGTTTTGAGTGACACTTACTTAAAATATTCAAGTAGCCACAAAGGAACCAATGACATTAATAAACCAGTGAGAGGCAGCAGGGCACTAATATGTTGCTAAAGTGCAACATAACAACAGAAGAAGAAGAAAAGAAAAAGAGTCTTAATAGACTTTTCACTCATTTCCTCAATGTCTGCAGTTATCTTTCACTAGTTGCATTCACTCGTTTCCCAAAGTCATCTTGAATGTTGAATTCTCAATACAACTGAAATATTTGAGAGAACATCACATAAGCTAACTTCATAAATTGAGGTTGATTTTCCTAAAATGTGTGTTTTTTTTAACTCACCATTATAGTGATTAGCGTTCCTTTTGGTTGAGCACTTGGAACTTCGCTTAAGTTACTATATTTTTCTTTCTGTTAAGGCAGTAATGCATCATAAAGTCAGAATTATTTGATTTCAAGGAAAGAAAGATAATAAGGTTGCTTTCAGAAAGTGCTCTATTTTCTAATTAAAGCTTTAGTGTATTAATTTTTGTTTGTTTTTAAAAGAACTTGTTCAAATTTCACTTTTCATAAATACCTTGAAATGCTTTTAATTGGGTGTATATAATCCTGAAATGGTGTGTGGTAATATGCTGAAGTCACAGACAGACTTAAACATTCAGCACATGAATCACAACAATGGTAACAATTCAATTTCATTTATTTTCATTTATTGTAACAATAACCATTTTATTTGCTCTTTTTGTTGTGCTACTACTGACACAAGACAGCAAATAAAATTGGCAAATAAAATCAACAACTGTAAAACAAAGCAACTGCATAATTTATTCATGCCGCAATGCACTCTGGGAGTCAGTGAGTAGCTATACTAAGTCATGAGTAAACCTAAATGAAAGGATCAAGTATCCCCTACAGTTCTTTTTTAGTTACTAGAACTCTCGTGTAAGTAAACTATACTAACTAAGCATTTGTCAGTACAACATACTATTCCTATTTCACTTTACTTAGTTTTTTCAAGGCAATCGGTTTGCATGCTTTTTTTAAGTAAGCCCAACTAATTAGATTTTACAGTGTAGAAGCTTTAAATACCTTTAGTGTAAAGATGGATCGTATCAACATTGTTCGTCCTGTAACACAAGATTTATTTTTGTGCTTAATTTCCTCACAATTTCCATACATTGCACTGCACTGGAAATTGTGAGGTGGTCACTGACGCTAAATGCGGAAGCGATAATGCATGCTCCCAATTCAACAACTGGTGGGGTGTGTTGGCAATTCAATACAATTGGCCATTTATTAACGGAAAATAAGTAAATTCTTAAATTCTGTATTATGACCAACCTGGAGTGTACTGAGGAAAAATATGGTTGAGATTATTCAAGTCTTAATTTATTTTGTACTCCCCATATCTTCAAATAAAACTTCACATTTCTTTTAAGTAATCACCCAACTGGTCTGAATAATTGGAGTTCCAATTTACACAAGATACTCCAATGAATTAAACGAGGTAGCTGAAATGAACAAAGGAGTGATAAAACATGGAGTGTGATGATAAGCACTGGCAAGTAATTAAATCGTTCAGCTGCACTCCTTTGCAATTGGACAAGATTATCTTGTGGGGCATCCCATCATAACCATTAATTTCCTGCAGGATCTAAAAGGACATCTTTAAAAGAGATTTCCCAACTCATACACTGTGAACCTCTGCAAATTTCTTAGAAAGTTTTCGAGCCCAACTGTTCCCAGAATCCATTTGTAGAAGCAGAAGAGTGACATAACAGGTGAGATTACATTGATTCATCTTTATCTGCTGTCCATCTTGACGCTGGTCTCATGGGCTTAATGCCAAGATTCCCCTCAACAGCACATGCTCTCTTAAAATTTTAACCTTGCAGTGGCACAACTGTGAGCACAGTGTGAAAGTGTTCTTGTATCCCAGAGGATGGCTAACCCAAGACAGGAACCGCATCAGAACGCAACACTCTTAAAAGATCTAATCCCCAACAGCGGGGGTCTTGTACAATCCACTAGGATGTGAGGAGGTCTGTCTAGAAAGAGATAAGACTATGTGTGTGAGTATTTCTGTACAGATGTAAGCCTACTTGGGTGGATTCATCTTCTGTTTGACGGAAAACAGGAAGGAGAAAGCGTGTGCATGCATACATACATGTAGAATCCAGGGCTTTTTCTCATGTTGTCAGGAAGCACAGGAGATCTCATGATGGGCCGACATCTTAAAAACAGTTCTACAGAGATCCATTAGCACAATAGACATTAGAGAAATAGTTCACCCAAAAATGAAGATTTGCTAAAAAATGTAGTCATTAGGACATTCAAGATGCACTCATGTTTTTGCTGGAAGCAACAGTTAAAAATGTCTTGATGGATTTGTTTATTATACAGCAATTTTGTTTTTGGTAAAACTATTCTTTTAATCAGATATGGCTAAATATTCATGCTGCTATTGTGGATGCATTGGTGACCTTTGTGATCTGTGACCTCTAGAAACCTTTTCTTCTAATGATGTTCAGTGTGGGACCACAACTTCAAATGATCTGCCATCATTTATGAATCTGTTAAAGTAAGCAAGAATGCCTCACATCTTAAATATCTGATATAATGTCAGTATGTTTGAATATTTCATCATCTTACTTTTGTATTTTAGAAGATCAAATCTCTGCTGTTCTCTTTACTCAACAGAAAACTGCAAGAATATCAGTTCTAAGAGTTCTTCTAATTCTAATTCTAATTCTGTTTGGTAATGATTTTTTACTCTCATGCTGACAAAAATAAATGTGAGTTTAAAACCTGCCATCAAGGTTAAAAAATAAACAGAAACAAAACCCACAACAAAAACAACAACAACAACAACTTTCTATTTCCTTCTTAAATGGTCTTACAGAAAAAAATATGCTTGTGCACTGTAATAATGTGAAAAAATATGACAAAACAGTTGCACTGCTATTATAGTCAATTAGGTTTTTTTCATTCAATATATATATAAATATTTTATTTTTCAGAAGAAAAAAAAATCTTGTCAACAGAAAGATTAACCTCTAACTATTTGTTCTCTCTGGCTTTTTCCTAGTCTCTCTTTCTATTTTAATTAATTACGGTGTGGAATATTTTTCGGGAACAGCATTGAAGTTTGGAAAATTGGTTCTCCTAATCAGATTAACCATAGTCAGCTCATTGTGTCAGCATATCTGCAGTACAATGGGTTCATTTGAATGGAAGTGGGAAAACAGACATTACCTGCCCATAAGAAACACAGAGAGACTTTTTTATCTTCAGAAAGAATGCAAATAGAGTGCAACACTGAGCGCACAGTTTTTCAGGGGCCTTGGTTCCGGAAGTGTTTCTCCTATTCATTTTCTTCATAGGGATTTCAAAATACCTTTGAATAAAGAATTTCATAAACAAAACCAACCAGCTCTGAGATTAATTATATAATAACAATATTACAAATGTGTTTTAAAGAAAAAACAAACAAGAATGTACTTTATGCTTAAATTTTTACTCATTGCATGAAACCATGCATAATCAAATAAAAAAAACATGGTACAATACAAAACTATTAATTTTCACTCATTCATAATAAATATGAAATGCAATATATTTTAAGTTAATATAATATATTCAAACTAATAGTTTCAGAGTAGTAAATTAGGCCATTCTGCTCTTGTGGACAGTTGCCATGGAGCTTTTTTGGTGCGGCTCTCAGTCCATTGTATTGTTCTAATTTTGGAAATTAAGTTGAATTCACATATACTTGTGGTTTCTACAGAAGCATATCATATTAACCTCAGAGCACGAGGTCTGTCAGGAAATGTATACATTAAAAATCAGTTTCTCTGTGTAGAAAATGTAGAGACAAGAAATAAACATGCATTTTTAACAATGATTTGCACAATTGTTCATATGAAAATATATATAACAGAAAAATCGCATAGTATTTTTGCAGAAAAGTCGCAGAAACTTTTTTTCCCACTAATGCATTTTTGACTTAAACACCTAGAAATGACAGCATATGACAGCACCACAAAACACATTATCCAGCAAGCTGTCGAAAGTTCTTCCTTAGTCTGTATAACTGTATGCAAGTTGTTTTTAAAAACATCTATAATCACCCAAAAATATCCACTGTTTGGATTGTTTGTTTAGCAGTTTATGAAACTAAAAGAGACTGTTTTACTGCATAACGTGACAACTCAGACAGGGTGAACCCACTTATGTCCCAATCTGACACAAATAACAGCTGATTCTCCAGGCAAGTGCAGACACATCCTGCTAATTAGCTGAATGCTCCTTAATGACCATGAAACGGCCCCCAAATCAGACAAGATGGCACTCGCTCTGTTCCCGTAATCACAGGTCACAATCAACTTAAGAGTGTGTAATTATAGCACTCTGAATATGCTCATATTCATCTTTCTCAGTCACTCTACTGTCTCTAAGTTTTATTTATATGAGAAGATTTCTACCTGTGTTTGTGGTCTGTGACGAGCACGACCAGACAGCAGGAACAACATATTTGGCAACATTTAGGGGTATCCAAAAGTCTAAAAATACACTAAAAAGCTGTGATTTTTTAAAACATGGAAATCAAGTTTGAGATTTTTTTAAACATTTTAAAATTGCCAGAAGTTGCAATGTTTCATGCAACCTTAATCAGGCATTGTTTTCAAATACAATAAATAAACCATTTAAAACCAACATTATTATTTAAAATAAATAAGAAATGCAGTATTGAGGCACCATGATTTGAGGCTCATATCCAGCTTGAGAACATGATCATCAGGTTTTGTTCATTGCAGTTCTGCTGTCATTATACCTAAAAGGGGAACAACATAAATACAGAAGACATTCTAAGGTTCAACTTATCACTCACATTGTTGGGCTGCATTAATAGTGACTATTTCATCAGGAAGCACAACTAATAACTTATCAAAGACCACATACGATGCTAAATGGTTACACTCTGCATTTGTCCCACATTTTCCCATCCAAAAAGCCTGAGGGGGCTCTAAACAGGATGACAAACGCCGGCCGGGTGGCCCATGTGTCCTGCTGTAGACTGCAAATGCCAGCTTCATTAGGAGAGGTTTTCAAGCATCCTGCTATCCCAGCTGCCGGGTCCTTTGTAGTCCCCCCCGCCAATCGATACTTAACATTTTCATGCTCAGTGTGCGGCCCCTATAAGCACTGTAAAAATGTTAAAGGGCAGAGAGTTTGGGGAGCAGAGATTACGGCTCTCGGAGACTGCAGACAGCACACGGCAAAAGGCCCACGTGCATGTTTATTTACTCTTTCAGAGCCCGGGATGAATGGAAAAGCCTCTGCTGGCATGTCGCTCCAAGGCACAACACCTCAAAAGAATGGAGTGAAACATGCAAACTGTGCAGTTAATTGATTCCATGTTTGCTTACAGTGTAAAATTTTATGTGGGCCTATTGTATACCGCATTTCTATTGACTTCAAGTTAAAGGGAAACACACACACACACACACAGTAGGCAGGTTTTAAAGGAATAATTCACCCAAAATGAAAATTTCCTGAAAATCTACTCACCTTCAGGCCATCCAAGTTGTTTCTTCATCTGAACAGATTTGGAGAAATTTAGCATTAAGTTACTTGATCACCAATGGATCCTCTGCAGTGAATGGGTGCCGTGAGAATGAGAGTACAAACAGCTGAAAAAACATCACAATAATCCACACCACTCCAGTCCATCAATTAACATCTTGTGAAGTTAAAAGCTGTGTGCTTGTTATAAACAAATCCATCCTCTTTTTAACTTCAAACCATTGTTTCTGGTTAAAATACAAGTCCTTGCTTTCTCCAGTGAAAAAGTCATCTCGTCTGAATCAGGAAAGAAATAAGTACAAATCTAGCAACATTTACAAGCCAAAACTGTTGTAAACAAATATGTCGGTGGATTTTCATGTGAGAGGACAAAAGGGGATGGACTTGTTCACAGTAGGAAGCATTATTATGGATTATGGACATATTTTAGCTGAAAGCAACAGTTTAAAGTTAAAACACATTTATTATGGATTTGTTTCTTATAACCATATAGCTTTTCTCTTCACAAGATGTTAATTGATGGACTGGAGTAGGATGATTTGTGGATTATTGTGATGTTTTTATCAGCTGTTTGGACTCTCATTCTGACGGCACCCATTCACTGCAGAGGATCCACTGGTGAGCAAGTGATGTAATGCTGAGTAAATCTTCAGCAAATTTTTATTTTTGGATGAACTATTTCTTTAAGGCATCTAGAAGTGCTCCAGATGTGAAGCCTCTTCTAAAATGTATGCAACTTAATTATGCTGCTTACTTTTGACTCCAATAATTCAGTGCAACAAGCAAACAATGTAAGAGATATTCTAAATATACTTAAAATTCGTAAAAGAAACTGAAACAGTTTAAAATAATTAAAATCTGAATATTTGAAAAGGGTTCCAAAACAGTTATCATGCTGTCATAGAAGGCGGCTACCTGTCCGTAGGCAGTGAGGCAGATCACTAGGTTTTGGAACAAAGCTAAAAGCCATGAACTTTTATTATACCTTATTTTTTAGCTGAGCTGAGGTATCTCTCTATATATATATATATAGGTGAAAGAAGTGCATCTCTGCTAGTGCCCTTGAACACTCAGCAGTGTCCTCCCTCTCTCTCTCTCTCTTGCGCTGGAGTCAGGCCAGAGCAGGAATGGCAGCGTGCCCGTATAGGAAATTAAGCTGTGTTCGTATCTCTCTGCTTTCAAGATGAAAGGCTGAAAAGAGACGTTAGCCCTAACTGGAGAAGTTCAGAGAGAAATGGAAACTAAGAAAGTTCTCATTTGTGAACAAAGTATCAAATTGTTTCCCAATTTAAAGATATCATAACTAAAAGCCGTTTCACATTCATTTCAACTGAGGGAGCAAGCTGATATTGAATGCATCTTCCACCAGAAAAAATAGAAATAAATAAAGCTCAAATTAAATGAATAAACAAATGAATAGATACAAATAAAAAAATAAAAGTACAAATGAAATGAATTACCATAAATATATATATAACAAATGAATTACCATATATATATATATATATATATATATACAGTAAATACAGTATCTCACAGAAGTGAGTACACCGCTCACATTAGCCATTTTCTCTCCCCAGTGTGTGACTCAGTGTTACAAGGTCTCAGGTGTGAATGGGGAGCAGGTGTGTTAAATTTGGTGTTATCATACATACATACACACATTTATTTATTCCACAAAATATGTACAATTATTGTAAGAAAAAAAAACGGTCGAAAATCAGTAAGTCACACCTTGTCTTATCATTTACTCATCTTCACCAGTAGCTACACCAGTAACAAATAGTAATTGTTTAATAATCCATTTATATTACCACTTACATGCTTTTTTTTAACAAAATGAATTAAACAAAACAAAGATTAAAGCTTTCCCAGAGGCTATTACAGAACTGAAGGAAAGACAGAGTGACAGGACATCAGTGTAGAAGAGTGGGCGTCTCATATCATTTAAAGCACAAATGTGTGTGAGCACTGCGACACTTCTACAGGGCCAACCAGTGACATGTATGTGCATGTGTGTCAGAGTGTGTTATGTTTATGGGGAGTTAATGATTGGATGAGTTATTACAGTATGCATCGGGCCATGCAGGCGTGATTTTGAGACACCATTTTCTATTTCGCTGCCTTGTGTTCTGCTGTTATTGACCATAAAATGATGGATGGAGAGAAATTGCTCTGTTTGCGCATTGATCAATGAGACTCAGGAGATATAGAACAAAAAAAGAAGAAGAGAGAGAGAAAATAGAGTTATGGGTGGAAAGCATCTAGTTGTCTTTGAAAAGCAAGAATAGTCAGGCTGCTGAGTGCAGAAGATCTATTTTTTTTTATTTCAGCACAGTTTTCTCATCATATTGTAATAGTCTGCAACTGTCTCGACTTGTGTGGTACTGTGGTAAATGATGACCATTTTTTGCAGTAAAGTTTTGTTTTAGACTCAGATCTAATTTTGAAAGGAGACTTTAATGAATGAATTACCTGCAACATGAGCATCAAGTACAGGAAAAAAACAACCACCTTTCTGGAAAACTGAAGCAACCATGCCATTTTATCTTCCTTCTACAAGGCTTTGAGCTCATTTATAAAATGATTAGTGACTGGTTTTACAGGACTTGTACCAGCATGCTCCGCACTGTAAGTGCAACGCTGTTTCAGGTGAGCTACCAAGCAAGTTTACTATCTTAGAAAAGGTGTATATGGAGTATATTATGTGAGGCAAATGTAAAAATGTATTCATTTAGAAATCGTGCAATCATCATTTGTGTAAAAAGAGTTTTACTGCCACTAACCATATGCCTTTTTTTTTGCCAAAATATATATTACATATAGGCCTATATAAATAAATGCTAAATATATGTTGCAAACAGTGAAGCTCAATGATACATATTTTTGTAATTGAAAATATACTTTCAACCTTCATAAGCCAAAATATATTATAATGTATATTTCAGGGGCAAAAAATACGTTCAATCTTAAAGTAGCCTGCATTTAGGTTTTATTCATTACTTATTTTTATTCGAATGTGTTATATGTTCAACAATGTGTAACAAAAAGGTTTTTCTTCAAATGTGACATGTGAATGTATTTTCTTAGACTGAAAAATAGGGAGAGCAAAATATATTTTTTAAATGCTTTTTAATATATAGATAGTTTAAAATCTATTTTCAAAAATATACAAAAAACAGCCAAAAATACAGCACACTTTAGACCCTTTAGACCACACTGGTACTTAAATGCATTCACAGTGACATATCTGGCATGCTAAAATACTGTGGCGTACGATCTAAAATCACAGTAGTGCGATGTGCCTGTTCTGTTTATTCTAATTATGCATTTGTGTTGGTGAGGAACATTCAGTGTTCAATTGTGACATCACAAAGTGTTCCAGGACGTTATTCTGACAGACAAAAGTAAAGTGTTATCAAGGCAGAGCAGGTGTTTCGTGACTAATTCCCGTCATGCCCTTCAGAAGTACTGATTTCCAGAGTCATCTTGTTCCCCTGTGGTAAAGATGGGGATATGGATGTTAGCACAGCAGCCATATCAAATATTTAATCACTCGCTCCTGTTACATAAAGCATGGTGAAACCTATTACAGTATTACCGGCCCGGTCTGTGATATATCTGTGCCCAGATTACTGATAACAATGGAGAAAAAAAAAAAGCTGTAATATAATTAAAGTGATTATATAGCCACAGCATGCTTATCTGTTCAAATGAGTGTGTGTAGTGGCTTGTAAACTTGTGATGTGCATAATTAGGACTATTAGTAATTCAACACACATTTGCCATGAGCAGCCTGCCAAAATCTGTTACAAGGGTTCATAATAATGGCAAGTTGTCTCACCTTGTTCTGGGTCTGAAAAGAATACTAATGGATGTGGTGCATTATGCTATATGGAGGAAGGGGACAGCAACCTGACACTGTCCAAAATGTGTAGCTGAGAAAAAGTAAAATATCATAGCAACACAATGCACTGAGTTTTCTCAGTAATTGTTCTCAGACTACTTTGTGTAGCTAACTTAATTGTGTTTGTGCGCTAAATGTTAAAGGTCTCCTTTAGTCGGTTCTTTTTCAGCCAATTTCCAATTAGCATTAAAGGAAACTTTTGGAGGATTTGTTATCTGTTAACCTAATGCATAGAAAGGCTGTTGGATGCATCTTACAAAATAAATAAATAAATAAAAAATAACAAAATAATAATAAAAAATGCTACATTCGATTCTCAGTCAACAGCATTTGTGCATAATGTTGAATACTGGGTAAAAATAATTTTGACTCGTTATTTGTTTTATTAAAAAATACCAGCAAAAATCAAGGTCACAGTGACACACTTACAATCGAAGTGACTTCTTGGCATTCTTGGAGGATTTAAAAGCAGAAATGTGAAGCTTAGAAATTGTATAAAAGCACTTAAACCCATTCTTGTGTTAAAGGGGTCATATGATGCGATTTCAATTTTTCCTTTCTCTTTGGAGTGTTACAAGCTCTTGGTGCATGCATAAACACATTTCATTACACCAAATACACAAAATAATGTTTTTTTAGCAACATCATATCACCCCTTTAAAAGGCTTGTTTCATAGAATGCATAATGGCTTTGAATAAAAAAATAGATGACTTGCTTATTGAACACTGTAAAAATGTTTGTCATTTTAACAGTAAAAGACTGTAAAAATGCTATAATAATTTAAGCAAGTGTCCTTACTATATACACACACAATATAACACATTCAATATGGAAAATTGCCTTATATTAACTGTATATTGTGCCCTATTTTTACAGACTTTTCTTAGAGTGCTTGCGCATGCCTCAAAAGAGGGCTTACAATGACTTACAAAGATACATAACAGCTACAAGTGTATGCACTCCCCCAAAATTTCACAAATCACGTTTTCAGGGGAGCCCATGTCTTATTAAGGGGAGCCGAGCTCCCCCTAGCTCCCCCGTAGTTCGCACCCTGTCCATAAGAATAACACCACATTTGGCCTTGTGTTTCAAGCTGTAGTTTATCAAAAACGAAGTTCTTATAATCACTGCTGTTATATCCAAATTGAATTGTTGAATTGTTTTCAGTGCTGAGAACAAGTAAGTTCTTGAAAATGGTACTAATGGTTTTAAGGCTCAACCTTTTGATGCACAGGATACTTGTTGGATACTTTTGCATATGGTCAAGTCACAGCCTACATTTCATGTAATATTCTTAAAAATACTATAAAAAAGTGCTAGATTTTTTTTAACTATACAACAAAAACAATATAGTTATAATAGATATTTAAAACTTTTAAAAACGTTTAAAATAAGACCAAAATAATTAACATTTCCCAGTGATGTGATTAAAAAAAATACAAATCTTTGCATCAGATTCATCTCTTCATTGCTAATCAGTTGCTCTGAGATGGTCTCAAAAAAGGCTTGTTTGGTGGAAAGTAAAATGTAATAATAAATTTAAAATAATAAAAATTCACCTTATAACTTGCAGAGAAAAACAAAGTAGTCATTCCCAGAATTATCTGCATAAAAAACTTTTGATGGTATATATATATGAAGAGATGAATCTGATGCAAAGATTAGTATTTTTTTTAATCACATCACTGGGAAATGTGAATTATTTTGGTCTTATTTTAAACGTTTTTAAAAGTTTTAAATATCTATTATAACTATATTGTTTTTGTTGTATAGTTAAAAAAAATCTAGCACTTTTTTATAGTATTTTTAAGAATATTACATGAAATGTAGGCTGTGACTTGACCATATGCAAAAGTATCCAACAAGTATCCTGTGCATCAAAAGGTTGAGCCTTAAAACCATTAGTTATATATATATATATATATATATAATCATGTTTCTTGTTAGCTTTTTAAAACAATTATGTAAATTTGAGTTTTATGTTACTTCTTATGTTGTTTTAATTAGTTATTGCATTATTTGTTATCAGTATATTATACAGGTACAAAATAGATTTGATTACTTTAGATATAATATTAACATTTGATCAGTTAATGAATTATACGTTTTTTCTAACCATTCATTTAAGATCAGTCCCGTAAAACTTAAAATGATGCTATCATATTTTTAATTGTGAAGTGCTGGCTGTTTTTTTTCCACTGGTTTATATATTTATTTATTTTACAGTGAATGAGGGAGTATGTGTGTAACTAACTCAAAAATGTTCAAAAAACAACAATTATTTGCATGTCCTACACTGTAGCCTGTGGTGAGAGCAGCAGAAGAGAGTCTGGTTTTTGCTGGAGAAACGAACACAATCCCGTCGAGCAATCTAGAACTGATTTTCTCGAGCCTGTGGAGGACAGATTAGCCATCTCCCTTTAGCCGTGAAACCGCTCATAATCCCGACACCTTAATCTCATACGCCACACAGGACAGACCTTTATATACGCACCCTGTCAGGCAAAGCTCTCAGCGTCTGAGGATTCAAGACACGTCCTGCGAGGTGATGGATACCGCACATATTAAAGCATAAGATTCTATCACATGATATTAAATTTGCTCCAGTCACAAATTAAGTCATAAATGTTTGATATAATACCATATCTGCAAACGCATTGTTACGTTAAGAAGACCTACATCGGTAACCATGGTTACGTGTGATTGCTTTTGTATCCTTGGAATGAAAGCACAAAGAAAGGGTCGTTATCTGAAGAATGCTTAACATGCAAACGTCTTCCTTAGAGAGAGACACACACACACTTAGTTAAATATTGCATTTGATGAACAGACCTTCAGGAAGATCTCAAGCTAAAATGCAAGAGAAAAACGAACATACAAGCCTCCCCGTGTGTACAGAAAGAGCCCATTTGGCTCTATATGTGGAAAAAGAAATATTCTTCTCCTCTGTTGAGCTCTGGCCCTACATCAGGGAAGAGCTCGATAAGGAAAACCATATTGCTATTTCTTTTTTCTTTGAGGGGGGTAAGAAAACTACATCCACAGCATATGCAATTTTCTGCCAATTACTGCAAGATATAAAAGTGTAACCCTTAAACTGTGCCATGGAAATTAAGGCAATGTCTGTAGGAAGCCTGGGAGTGTTCCCTTAAAAGAGAAGATAGTTTATTGAAAACGTTTTAATGGCTTGAATAATAAAAAAAAAGTCATAAAAAAGTAATTTCAATATACAGTGGGGGCACAGACAGTTTGAGACCTCTAAAAATGCTTCTATTCTTTAATAAATAAATTTAAATCACAAATTATATTATCAGTGGAGTCATTTAACGAAAATATGATGAAAAATGAAACATTTCTCATTTTGTTTTAGTGAAAGCAGCAGTCGAAATAAAAATCTGTTTATCTGTACAAATGAATTCACATGCTCAATGTAACTAATTTTCTTACATTTGATTAGCGACCTAGGAATATTGTGCAGTGTATTGAATATTTATTATTCACTTTAATATAAATTAATAATTCATTAAATTTTTCTTTATTTATTCCCCCTCAGTTTTAAACAAGTGTTGTTTTAAACTAAAACGATTAATATTTGTTTTGGCAAATGAAATAAAGTATACATAAGATACAATAAAACATACATATGAAAACTTAAACTAAAAAACTGAAAATTAGAAGTAAAGTGAAATAAATAAGTAGAAGTACTAAAATTACATAAAGTTATATAATTAGTTATAAATAAATATTAAAAAAACAAAAAAAGCACATAACAAAATTACTAAAACTTAAAATAAAATTTAAATAAAAACTGAAAATATAAAAATAAAAGCTAATACCAAATATTGATAAATACTATAATAGGATGTAAATAATAGTAAACAAAAATATATATATGTGACCCTGGACCACAAAACCAGTCATAAGGGTCAATTTATAAAAATTGAGATTTATACATCATCTGAAAGCTGAATAAATAAGCTTTTCATTGATGTATGGTTTGTTATGATAGGACAATATTTGGAAAATCTGGAATCTGAGGGTGCAAAAAAATCAAAATATTGAGAAAATTGCCTTTAAAGTTGTCCAAATTAAGTTCTTAGCAATGCATATTACTAATCAAAAATTAAGTTTTGATATATTTACGGTAGGAAATTTACAAAATATCTTAATGGAACATGATCTTTACTTAATATCCTAATGATTTTTGGCATAAAAGAAAAAACAATAATTTTGACCCATACAGTGTATTTTTGGCTATTGCTACAAATATACCCCAGCGACTTAAGACTGGTTTTGTGCTCCAGGGTCACATATATATTTCCAATGTGGTCTCAGATTTGGATAAGCCATAAATCCAGCAATACTTCCATCTAATCAGCCATCTTGATAAACACAACTCTCGTCTTAAATCTTACATTTTCAGTTCTGAAGGTTCAATCTACATCGGACAATTGACTACAATTAAGGATTGACTGACTCAGTGAGACGTTTTCTCAGAACCATTCCAATCTGTCCACCTGAGTCTTGTTTGAGAAGATGAACTACCATCATCCACCCTATATCAACCACATAATCTAATAAGTAAGCTTTGAGGGATGACCCTCAAAGTTTATTGCTAGTGACAATAAACTTTTCATTTGTTCTCCCTTCAGTCATGTTGGCTGAGTTTGGTGAATGTTCAATGAAAGCAATGAATCATCTGCTAATCATGAACTTTTGCTAGAGAGGCAAAATTTGAGTGAGTGAGTGAGAGAGAGACAGATTTAAAGGTGCTGTAAGTCATTTTAGCCATTTTGCACACTTCCAACAGTCTATTTTCCTCTCATTTGTCCTTTCCATGGCAATAAGTTATCTACAGCATCTCCTTATCGGTTACTCCACAAAACAAACACAGAGACTCAAAAATGTACTGCCAAGCATCAGAAGAGAAAAAGACAAATATGCCGATCTAATAACAACTAAGTTGAACTCTTACGCTTACTCTCATTCTCAAACATGAACTTTTTCAGTCCTTCCCCAACTAACAGGAATAGTTCTCACAACTTTCACAAAAGTTATTTTTTTAAAATATATATAAATGTTAGGACAAAACATTCTTAAAATAATGTTTATGGAACGTTCTTATAACATTATTAATGTTTGATATACATTCTCATAATGTTGAGAGAAAACATTCTTAGAACAACACTATTTGAACATCCTCATGATGTTATTTTTATTCGAGAAATGCTGCTGTAATGTTGAGAGAAAATGTTGTTAAGAATATGTTTATAAAAATTACAAATAAATGTAAATACAACTATAATATTCTACAAGAAAATAAAGAATGTTGTAAGAAATGTTTTAGTAACCTTTCTTTCAATAACATTCTAATCACATTAGAAAACTGGACACTTTAATGTTATTAGAATTAGAATACATGCAGTATATTAATTTGGTAATCAATCAGTCTAACATAGTGTTATCATGGATACCATCACGGTACTTCAGGGATTTTACACATAATGAAGTGAATTGAGTATTTTGGACCTCATCACTTCTTGCCGTTTGTCATCAAACACAAACATGTGTGGGTTTAAAAGAGGACGTGATTAATGCAGGTGGGACTCTTGTTTTTTTGCCTTTGCTGTTTGCTTGTGTGGTTCAGCGGGCTGAGTGTGCTCATCTCCGGAGAGAGAAACACTACTCACCGTCAGATTATGCCAACACGCTCTGCACCTTGAGCAGCCCATGTGACACTAATACTTTGCAGGATTTCAACATACCATCCAGGCGCTGGAGAACACAAGAGCATCTGCGTCTGAGCATCCTGTGAGAAAGACAAAATGAAATGCCCTGCCATGTAAAGGGATATTTGAGAGTTTCTACAACTGAATACTTTAGATTCAGAGGGTTTGAGCAAGACTTTAGAAGAAGTCTTCTATATAAAATTTAGAAAATGAAGAGCGCTGTTGACACGTAGTGTTTTTGTCAAAGTGAATTGCGGTTTGGGTTTTTGGGTTGATTGAAGGCAGTGCTGGGATCATTTCTGCTTGAATATGTAGCTAATTAACTTTTCAGATCTTTGAATTTTATATGAACCCTAGTGCAACTGATGTTAATTTGATACTAGTCAGTGTCTATCAGTTTTGCTGGGACAATATTCATATAATCTTTCTTAAAGACATTCATTCTACACACTAACATTGAATGGTTTAGGGTCAGTAATACTTGTTTTGAAAGTGATTAATGCTTCTATTCAGTAAGGATGGATTAAATTGATCAAAAGTGACAGTAAAGACATTTATGTAACGAAACATTTCTTTTTCAAATAATGCAGATCTTTTGAAATTTCTATTAATCAAAGAATCCTAAAAAATATATCAGTTTCCAGAAAAAATATTAAGCAGCACAACTGTTTGCAACATTAATAAAAGCAGCAGATTAGAATGATTTCTGAAGGATCATGTGACACTGAAGACCGGAGTAAGGACTGCTGAAAATTCAGCTTTGCACCAAAGAAATAAATGACATTCGAAAATACATTCAAACAGAAAACAGTCACTTTAAATTGTAATAATATTTAACAAAATTGCAGTTTTTACAGTATTTTTGAACAAATAAATGTAGCCATTGTGAGCATAAGAATCTTCTTTCAAAAACATCAAAAATAATTTGAACAAATACTAGTTCTCCTAAATGTTGACAAAATTCATTTTGAACAGAGAAACACTTTTAAAATGAATATTTACAGACTTTGTCTTCCAGGAAATAGAACAAAAATATTTATGACTCATCCTGCACTACACAGATTTTTGTCCAATCATATGCTCTCTAGAATAAGAATGATCCACCCCCTAATACCTGCAACCAACTAGCAAGTAGCAAATTATTGCTTTGAAAAATACTTCCCAAATTGACTGTTTTAATATGAAATATGTCAATACATGAAAGAAAGCTGGGTTTGTTGATTCCGTGCAATTTTTGGCGACATAAGCGACCTGTCTGGTAATATGAAAAACTTAATAAATGTTTATTTTTATGCCAATCAGCAGTGCATCACTACTGCGACTACCAATGGTAGTGAAGACACTTTATCTCATGTGATCCATCTTGTGATGATTTTACTGTTCTAAATAATGTATAGCCTGCAGGGACATAATAACTGAAAATGTTGCATGGAAAACAGTTGTATTCATGCATTGACTATCAATCATCTTGTTCCTAATATACTATCTACTGCTGCAATTTATATTCAAACGCCTTCCAGAATATGTTTAATTGCTAGGGATGCTGTATGTGTGAAAGAGGCATTAGACGCATGGCATTGAGGTGTCATCTCAGTTGTTTGTTGTCTCTAAGTATTGATACAATGTAGATCAATAAATTATTTGAGCCTCAATTGCCCAAAAAAAGATTAGAATTCCTCATGCTCACTTTATTTAAGAGATCATTAACCAAGTACTATGAGAGACTTCAAACTCCCAGACGTCAGAAACAACAGATCTATACTGACTCTTTGCCCTGCAGTGAGACTTTGCCTTCAAAACTTCAGTGCTTTAGCATAGCTAAACAGAGATTCTCTCTTCAAAATGCAGCATGCCGTAAGCTACGCCTAAGCTCCGGTTAATAAAACCAGTCAATGATGTTCATGACTAATGGAGTCAGTATTTTGGCTAAACCCCAAAGCTCTATTAGAAACACTATGTGTCAGGAGTTTCTGCTTGATGTAATCCAGAATACTTGAAAACACTTGCATGCCAAACCTAGAAACATCTGGTCATCCTAAATTTAGCTTATAAAGTAAGCTAGCCAGTTTCACTCATGTTTCACAGGCGCTGCTTTCAAACTCTCCCGCACGTATTTGTGTGAGCCTGTAAGAAGAGAGTCAAAAGTTTCTATTTGCAACGTGTTTAACAGCGTTGAGCATCGTAGCCAATCACAGACATGTCTGTTGAATGCAATGGCCAGTCAGAGGTGTTTAAGTTTGTTAGTGGCGTAATACCACCTAAATGCTTAAGTTTTCGTTTTCTACACGCTTGCAGATTATTTTGTGTGTTTGTTTCTTAAAATGTTGTTTGTTTGTCTAGTGTGAGCCAGATCACTACAATCAATACCTACAAATCACACACTAATCCAATGATTCTCCCTGAGAAACATTTTAAAATAACAAGCTAAGCATCTTATTTTGTGAAAAAGGAAAAAACATGTGGTTTCATCCAATGTTCTGTGGCAGTGATTCAAAAAAAGTTTCAGTCTCTCACTTGAGCCGCTTAGGGAATGTAATATAACTTGTTGGTCATATTTATGATTCAGCTCATGCGATCACAGAAGACGGGACGGCAGTGTCTAGAATTCTAGCAAACAAACAAACACAAATAGAATAAAACAAACTGAGATTTAAATATATACTACGCTATTAAACAATATCACATGTTGCACTGAATATATATGGCTGTGATTTGACCACAAGCAATCACTGATATTCAAAGAAAAAGCACACTTGAAAGTCTATATACAGTGTATTTACAGTCACATTTGTCAGTCTGTCGAAAGCAGATTTATGGGCCGTTCACACAGGACTTGTTCTTGCTTTCCGTCTGAGCTATTTTTATAATGGTTTGCCCATGTGCACATGCACCAGATGGACATCTTTGGTTGTTGCGTCACGCTTGGCTGTTTATTCAGCATCTAACATCATAAACGGCGTTTTTGTAAGATGCCATGTCAAGCTATAATTTGTTCAGCTTTGAAGAATGCAGCTTGCATTCGTTTCTAGTCTGTTGCACTCTGTCCAGATTTGTATATATTTTTTTTAATGCATGAAGGCATCATGTGTGAACGGCTCCGTCTGCCCTTGGTGGTTTGATAAAACATGTGGCCTTTAGCTGTAGGGGCTGGACTGACAGCAGAATTCACAAAAACATGATCTGAATTTACCTTTTATATGAGCAAAATGTATTTAAAATGGTAATATATAATACATATGATTTTTATATACTATATAAATATACTATAAAATCAATACTATAAAATGACTACTAAAATACTATAAAATTAATATATAATTTTTATACAATATCTAAAAATTATATATAGCCTACATATGCGGGGGAGTACAACTTCAACTAATTATTTAAAGTGCCCCTATTATGGATTTTTGAAAATTACCTTTCATGCAGCGTGTAACAGAGCTCTAAGTGAATGAAAACATCCTGCAAAGTTTTAAATCTGAAAGTGCACCGTGTATAAAGTAATTGTCTCTCAAAAGAAAGAGTCGACTCTAAATCATTGAAACGAGTCCTTTTTAAAACGAATCCCAAGCCATTTCATGTTGATGTCAACATGAAACATTAGCATATTGCCCGCCCACTTGTTGGTCATTTCGCATTGGTCTGAATGAAAATGCAAATTCATTCTTTGCCACTAGGTGCTGCTTTTGGAGTGGTAAAAATAGCAGTTTCCCCGGTAACGCTGTACACAAAGCAGCACTGCGCTCACAAACGCTGCTTTATCAGGCATTACAGACAAGATGAAACGAAAATTAGACCAATCGGACCAATCACCGCAGATTAGCGTCACGCAAAGGAGGGGTTTCAAAAAATGAATCGTTGAGCGAATCGTTTGGGAGTCATTGAGCAAGTAAGTTAAAAAAATAAATGCATATTATAAGACAATGAAAGTGTTTTTTGACCTTGCATGCATGTCAACCTGTTGTTGGGGACTCCCAAAACCAAAATATGAACCTTT
>NW_015549731.1:510571-551620 GCF_001515605.1 Sinocyclocheilus anshuiensis
GTCAACATGAAACATTAGCATATTGCCCGCCCACTTGTTGGTCATTTCGCATTGGTCTGAATGAAAATGCAAATTCATTCTTTGCCACTAGGTGCTGCTTTTGGAGTGGTAAAAATAGCAGTTTCCCCGGTAACGCTGTACACAAAGCAGCACTGCGCTCACAAACGCTGCTTTATCAGGCATTACAGACAAGATGAAACGAAAATTAGACCAATCGGACCAATCACCGCAGATTAGCGTCACGCAAAGGAGGGGTTTCAAAAAATGAATCGTTGAGCGAATCGTTTGGGAGTCATTGAGCAAGTAAGTTAAAAAAATAAATGCATATTATAAGACAATGAAAATGTTTTTTGACCTTGCATGCATGTCAACCTGTTGTTGGGGACTCCCAAAACCAAAATATGAACCTTTCACTACCCATAATAGGGCACTTTAAAAATGTATGGGAATCATTTAAAAAATAACATGCATGGGGATAATGTTGAAAACAGTTGCTTACTATTTTATTTATTTATTATGTAAAAAATACTTACATTCAGAAAGGATGCATTAAATTGATCAAAATATATTTTATATTTAAAATAATATATTTTTTTAAATAAATGTTCTTTTGAACTTTATATTCATCAAAGAATACTGAAAAAAATGTATCAAAACTTCTACATTATGTAGCACAATTGTTTTCAACATTGATAATAATTAGAAATGTTTCTTGAGCAGCAAGATGTTGAAAATTCAGTCTTGCATCACAGGAATAAATTATATTTTAGAATATATTAAAATATAAAATTATTATTTTGAAGTGTAATAATATTTCACAATATTACTGCATTTTTGATCAGCCTTGGTGAACAGAAGAGACTTTCAAAAACCTCAAAAATTTGCATATGCAAGAGTGGTCTTAAAAACACTTGTTAATACAAATCAGTAGTGGACTCTAAAGGAAGGATTCACACACCTGTTTGTGTGCTTAGGTATGTTTCTGTATCTCTTCTGCAGGAGCAGGGAAAGTGGTTTGAGGGTATACGTCGCTCTGTCAGACAACGATAGCAGTACAGTCATTACTCAAGACGCCACAGGCTCACACTGAGAAGAGAAGCCGAACGCTACAGCAGATGTTTAACTCTCGCTGTGTCTCTGGATGCCGTTCCACATGGTGGATGTCCCGCAGTTTGCAGGCGAGGGACTTTCTCAAGGCACAAGGCATAAAGAAATAATGTAGACTGATACAAAACAAAGGAAGTGCAATGGGGAGGGAACAGGAAGCTGTGTGTGGGGGTTTGTGTACTTGTGCTTGAGGCAATAAGTGAAATGAATCCATCATGTCATGCTGTTTTCAAACCACTGCAGTGAATGGCCTGAAAATACTCATGTCTCATGATTTATGATCTCTTCTATTAGTGTCTTTGTCATGTTGTTGTTTACCTGTAGTACAGATGGGCCTAAAATCTTGTCATCTTTCTTCACTCAAATAGTATTACATGCAGGGTGTCATTGGTAATGCTGATGCGATATACCCAGTATGTTTATGCCCAAAATAAATAGCAGCTTCACACAGATTATTTCCAAAAATAAAAAATATTTTAAAGGAACAGTTCACTTAAAAAATAGTTTGCGTAAGTTCTGAATTTTTTAAACTCATCCTCATGTTCCAAACCTTCTGTGTGGCTTTCTTTCATAAGTGCAGTACAAAACATCTCATTATTTTATAATGCATTTAATTTAAAAGTAATTTATCCAGTATTTGCATGTGCATGACGGTAGCCTGTTTCCACTATGGAATAAAAAAAAAAACTTTCAATTGTGACTTTTTTTCTCACAATTCAGAGTTTATGTCTCACCTTCTTGCAATTATGATTTTTTTTCTCAGGATTGCGAGAAAAAATGTCAGAATTGGGAGATATAAACTCAGAATTCTGACTTATTTCTTCAATTGTGAATTTATATCTCACAATTTGCAATTCCGAGAAGTCCAAATTGTGAGATATACACACACAATTCAGAATTGCGAGAAGACAAGTCTGAATTATGAGATAAAAAGTTGTAATTACCTAACTTGCAATCACCAAGTATATTTATACATTTCCGACTTTTAAAAAAATGTATACTTTTATTCAGCAAGGATGCGTTAAATTGATTAAAAATGACAGTAAAGACTTTTATAATGTTACAAATAATAATAATAATAATAATAATAATTATATTTCAAATAAATGCTGTTCCTTTTTATTTATCAAAGAATCTGGAAGAAAAAAAGTTTCACAGTTTCCACAAAAACGCTAAGCAGCACAACTGTTTTCAACATGAATAATAATCAGAAATGTTTCTTGAGCAGCAAATCAGTATATTAGAATGATTTCTGAAGGATCATGTGACACTGAAGACTAATGATGCTGTAAATTCAGATTTGACGTCACAAGAATAAATTACATTTTAAAACAGCAACTATTGAAATCAAGCTGTGACGCTCTGCAGACGCAGTATACGTATGAAACAGGCCTAATATGAACCTCTCTCTCTTTTCTGGTGGCAGAGTGAATGCACATCAGTGTGGGAACGTCTCGGTTACTTGTGTAACCCTCGTTCGCTGAAGGAGGGAACGGAGACGTTACGTCAGTCGTGACTGACGAATTGGGATCTCGCCCGAGAGCCCAATCACCAGGCAGTTGATATGCCACTGCAGTCGGGGCCCCGACCAGAGCCCCGCAGCTGCATTCCCATTGCACATGGCACCCCAGCCCCTGACCGAGGCATCTGTTGACACAACAACATGCCTGGATATTTGCCCTAGGGACACCCCTGTCCGAAGAAAGGCAAGCTCTGACCACGGGCTGAAGGTCTGACGGCAGAACGGGGTGACAGAAACCCGGTTTGTGCCTGATAACCAAATGTTCACATTTGTAGGGGCGTATTTTCACACATCAGTTCAATGGATGCAAAATGACACAATGATTCTTTTCACACCAATCCTACCATGAGCAGCACTAATCAAGTGAAGAGGATGCTGCAGTCCAGGTGTGGGTGCCTCGCACATCTCGGCATCACTGCAACCATAATGCTTGTGTTTATGCTTCAAAAAGCCGTAAATAGAACAAAATATGCATTCATCGTCATATTACAGCCCACGATTTTATGAATATCAGTATGATTGCCCTTTAAGAGGTCCTTCCTTGCACAGGAGCATGGTGAAATAATGGACTGTGGCTTTGAGGCAGCGTAGTGAAGCTAATCAGCCATCTTTTCCCAAACATTCAGCTGAAAGAAAAGGCCTTCCAGGGGAGCCACATCCAGGCAATAATTAGTTATGTAAGCATGATTACTGACTGGTTGAGTAAATGCTCAGGCTAAATACTGGCAAACGCTCCAGCGCTCTGGGTACTGAGAGGATGATGGTTTCCAGCAGTGGACTTCATTTTCAATGTGTGTTGTCATTATTGACTGCCATGGAGGTTGGGCGTCTTGCAGAGTGCAAGAAACATTTTTGCAATTTCTCTCCCTCCATCTCCCACAGTTTCTCTCTTTCACAAACAAACTGAAGCACTAACTAAATCACAGTTGCTAATGAAAAAGCCTTACACACATATATAACTGAATGTTATCTCATGTTTATGTGAAAAGCATAATGAAATTTAAATGATCACTGGAAATGTTAACACCTGCCCTAGCTATCGATAAAGGAATAGTTCACCCAAAAATGAAAATGTACTCACCCTCAGGCCATAAAGGATGTAGATGAGTTTGTTTCTTTGTCAGAACAGATTTGGAAAAATGTAGCATTACATCACTTGCTCACTGGTGGATTTTGAACAGGGGATGGACGTTTACACTGGAGGAAGCTTTATTTTGGAACATGAACTCATATTTTTGGCCAAAGTTAAAAGTTTGGTTTGAAGTTAAAATGCCTGATTGATGGATTTGTTTCTTACCACCATGCAGCTTTTCACTTCACAAGATGTTAATTGATGGATTGGAGTCGTGTGGATTATTGTGGATTATTGTGATGTTTTTATCAGCTGTTTGGACTCTCATTCTGATGGCACCCATTCACTGCAGAGGTGCCATAGGTGAGCAAGAGATATAATGCTACATTTCTTCAAATCTGTTTTGATGAACAAAACAAACTCATCTCCATCTTGGATGGCCTGAGGGTGAGTGAATTTTTAGCAAATTTTCATTTTTCGGTGAACTACTCCTTTAACAACCTGCAAGATGAAGATTGCCTGTGAACGGTGACTTAAATATCACACTTTTCTTCACACAAAGTTATTATATGACTTGAAATATAGTGCACAAGTCATATAAAGTACTTTTATGATACTTTGTTTGTGTTATTTTTGAAGCTTACTCAAATTTCAAAGTCATACAGAACAGTATGGCGGGTAAATGATGAATTTGTTTAGGTGAACTATTTTCTTAAAAGTACGGCACAAGCAACTTCTCAGCTTGTCCCCCAAAGTTCAATCAAATGTCCACACCAATTGCAGCAGAACTTTTGTATCCACATTCACAGCTGAACTTTTGGCTCTCTGTGTTGCACTCTTTCATATATAGTAACTCCCTTTTCCCAACAATGCAGTAGTAAGGCCCCATTTACACCTGGTATTAACATTTGTCTCTAGTCGTCCAATCACAAGTGCTCAGCTATAAATACAGATAGAAATGGGGTCCTATACATCTTGTGATCCAATCACTCAAACCACTTTTGGAGCTGTTCAGGGACGCACATGGCCTCTTCGCATTTGTAAGTGCTAATGTGTCCTAGTGAGTCACAAGGCCGTCTATTCAGCTAACACTTATTCATTGCACCAAAACATGAGTTTTAAGCTTTACCCACTATTGCTGCCTTCAAGTCCTCCTGGGACGTTTGTGCTTATGGGTACAGAATTACAATGTGTTTTCAAGTGATTTTGGTTGGACATGATAGACAATTTCATATTTCTTTCTCTCTTTTTTTCCCTACTTCCCGACAAAGACGACAACAAAATGTTCAACAATGTATTGTATTGTTCTCGGATTCCACAGGGAAAAAAAAATTCATCAATATTTTTGGTCATACAGAAAGACAGTAAATTATTAAGATTTTTTAAATGTTTTTGAAAGATGTTTCTTACACTCATCAAGGCTCATTTATTTGATCAAAATACAGTAAATACTGTTTTGTATTTTAATATGTTTTAAATGTAATTTATTCCTTAGATGGGAAAGCTGAATTAACATTTCTTATTATTATAAACGCTGAAAATACTTTTTGCTGCTTAATATTTCTGTAGAAACCGCAATACATACCATTCCAAAGTTTACGGTAGGATTAAATAATAATAATAATAATAATAATAATAAATAGCAAGGACACATTACATATAAATAAATACATATAAATACATAATATAAGATTACATTGTATAAGTAATGGCAGTATGTTTTTTTATATTGTATTGTTGTAAAATAAAAAAAAAGATCAAAAGTGACAGTAAAGACGTATAATATTACAAAAGATTTCTATTTCAAACAAATGCTGTTCTTTTGAACTTTCTATTTATTCAAGAATCCTGGAAAAAATGTTTCATGTGGTTTACATAAAATATTAAATGGCACAACTGTTTTCAACATTGATAATAATAAATGTTTCTTGAGCAGCAAATCAGCATATTAGAATGATTTCTGAAGGATCATGTGACACTGAAGACTGGAGTAATGATGCTGAAAATTCAGCTTTGCATCACAGGAATAAATTACACTTAAAATAATATTAACATAGAAACATCTATTTTAAATTGTAATAATATTTCACAATATTACTGTTTTTAATGTATTCTTGATCAAATAAATGTAGCTTTGGCAAGACTTCTTTCAAAAACATAAAAAAATATCGTAATTATTCCAAAGTTTTGACTGGTTGTGTAAATGCAAATAGTTGTCTTCAAATATATAAACATTGTGTCAACTTTTAGGAGTACATTGGAATATAAATGACCTCAAAGAGACAAGCCACAAAACACTCATTTGGATTTCCATATAAACAGGCCCTATGAAACAAACATCATTTCAGGATAACAGCGCTGACTCTTGCACCTAAAAGCTCTTGATTAAAGTTTCGTTGAGCAGGAGGTATCAATTCAGCAAGACGCATGTTTTTTTTTTCTCCCTTTTTCTCCTTGGCTTTTATTGCTTACTGATGCAGAATACTTAAAACTGCTGAGGTTGTTTTACTTCAGAACTCCCCCTTAGAAGATTTACAGTCTGTTAGAGGACACATTTACAATGTTTTCACCTCCAGATCAAGTGATTCACAACTCACAAGTTGCTCGGCTTTTTTATAAATTCCAAAGTAAACATCAGACTGGAATAAATAGGCTAGAGTTGTATTATTATTTAATCTTATATTCTGTCAGAACAGCAATGGCTACAAATTGTTCTAAGCAATCTGGGTTATTAGGCTGTATAGGAGTAGGCTAACGTTTTAACAGAGGCTAAATCGCTAAGAACAGGGACTTGTCTTTAGATCTGAGATATCGCTATTCCCTCGAGAGCGAGTGTTTAAGCACAGTTATTTAGGATTGAGGAGTGTTGCAAAACGGCATCAATTGTATTTCAACAGGCTTGATTGTAATAAAAAGGTGTGTTTGGTTAAGGATCTAGCAGTCAGAAATGCAGGATAAAGCATATGTGCTTCTTTTGCACATATTACCATATGCAAATGTGTGACAGAAATGCACCAATCAGCAAGTGCAATTGAAGGATTTACCTCTAGCAGGTGCATATGTGCTTTTGAAGCGTTCGACCGCAGCTGCAATCAAAGAAAGCCTTAGCCTAAATCCTGCATTTACTTTTTGAGGACAGATGTGTCTTCCTGCAGTTGCAGATCTTACGTCACTTAAAATTAAAGTGACATAAAATAATATGCTATATTACTTTTTAATATAAAATACTTGTAATTATTTAATTGTTTATGTGAAGTGACATGTATAAACTGTTTACTACAAGGATTAAATTCATCTTGCTGACACTCAACTACAGTAGGCTAACTGAAGAAATTGATCACGTGAGCTCCAATTCGCTCGTGTTTGCATAAAGAAAAAGTACTTTTCTCAACTTCTTCATGTCACAGGATACCGCCGCAGGTCGCCGGAAGTCGCCAGCTGAAAATAAATGAGTCCAGATGCTATTATTGGAAATATGGCTTTTGCACATAACCCTGCTATAGGATTAGAAGTAATTCACTTAGGGAATGCTACTTTTCATACATTACAGCATCAAGTGGAGCAGTCACCAGAGGTTGTTTCGCAGGCAGTGAACAGCGTAAAGGCCGTGTGACATTTTCCATGTGGAAATTTCGCCAGTCTTTTTCTTTACGTGCTGTGATGGATGTTTGAGAGCCTCGTAATTGCGGTTGTCATTTTCTCTCTATACCGTAGCCGCGCTGATACGAGCATTTTACCGTGAGGCGTAATGTATGCATTCCCCTGAGATCACTCGGACAACAGCTTTCTGAAACAGGTGAGGGAAGCCACTTACAAGTTGCCATGGAGATCTCTGAAAAAAACGGCCCTAATTCTAAGTCTTTTGTTTTCTATTCAAATATATTTAAATTTCCATCCTTTCAGTGACGTGTCGTGCATTTGTAAATGTAAGTGCTTTCCTTTTGTGAGGAAAGAGGACAGCGAGAGAGGGCTTAGCCTGCAAACTGTTCCTTCTCGAGGCGCTCTTGTAGAACATATCACCATATTTGATCTGAGATCTGAATGACAGCATTTTAAACGCGTGTGTTTGCATTTAGATTGGTGTTGTTGTGAGCTCGTATATGGCTGATATTGATGAAATGGAATATACTGATGTGTGTCATGGCTATAATTCGCATACTGAACATTTTATTCATTCTCTCCCTGGCTCGTTCTTAATGGAAGCAGAAGTGCTCAGCCTTTCCAAGAATTGTTTCTCCATCCTTCACTTTAAAATGCCAGACTCAACACACTAATAGTTCTCTGTCTTTTGAAAGGATTAGTTCACTTGCAGAATAAAAATTTCCTGATAATTTGCACACCACCATGTCATCCAAGATGTTTGTGTCTTTCTTCAGTCGCAAAGAAATTAAGGTCTTTGAGGAAAACATTCCAGGATTTCTTTCCATATAATGGACTTAAATGGTGGCCAATGGCTTGAAGGTCCAAATTGCAGTTTCAATGCAGCTTCAAAGGGCTCGACACGATCCCATCCGAGTAATAAGGGTCTTTAGCTTTATGATCGTTCACAAAAAAAATGCATTTTTAATCCACAAATGCTCATCTTGCACTAGCTTGACTCCACCCATTACATAATCACGTTGGAAGGTGCGGAAGTACCGGCCCAGTGTTTACAAAGCAAACGTGCAAAGAAAGTCAAACGCACTTTACAAAAAAAGGTAAAACAACGATGTCGGACGATTTTGAAGTTGGAGGAGAAATTGTTTCTCGCCCGACCCTAACTTTTTGAACCAGAGTATACAGATGAAGAGCTAACCGCATATGACCTTTCCAACGTGATTACGTAATGTGTGGATTTGTGCAAGACAAGCATTTGTGGTTAAAAAGTATATACATTTTTATTTATTTTTTTAGAAAATGACCGATCGTTTCGCTAGTTAAGGCCCTTATTACTCGGATGGGATCGTGTCGAGCCCTTTGAAGCTGCATTGAAACTGCAATTTAAACCATCAACCCGTTGGCCACCATTGAAGTCCATTATATGGAGAAAAATCCTGGAATGTTTTTCTTAATTTTTTTGCGACTGAAGACAGAAAGACATGAACATCTTGAATGACATGAGGGTGAGTAAATTATCAGGAACTTTTTATTCTGGAAGTGAACTAATCCTTTCATTTCCATTTGAAACAACATTTAGACAGACCTCTTTCATTTACACACAAATGTTAGAATGTTTTAGTTCTTTGAAAGCCGGTAATCATTTGTTTGTCCGTTTAATTTCCAATGATTTTGAGATATATTTTTTTCTTAAGACATTTTATCCATTGGACTGAGTTGTCTTAAACAGTTTTTTTTTTTTTATTTAAGTTTTCCTGGCATGACTAATCTTTAAAATATGTATTTAGTTATACACTGCTACTTCTAAATGGATGTAAATGGTGAAAAATTATGCCATCTACCAGCAGGGTTAACCGGATCAAGCTAACCTGTAGGGCTGTCAAAATGGCTGAAAAACTAAATTTGAATTTTGTACTTAAATATTATCAAAATTCGAATTATATTCTAATTAAAATGCATAATTTCAGTTAGGGTGAAGAAAAGCTTTTGGCTTCTCTTCTGAGGCCACAAGAGGGCGCATCAAGCAAAATATTACTAATGCACGTTTATTTAAAGCGTAAGATAACATGACTATCTGTGAAAAAAGTGCATAATGTTTAAAATAATGTTTATAAACCAGTTATAAATAATTAAGTTGCTTAAACAACTATAAACAAAACAGCATCATGTTTGTATGCATAGTTTAATACAAAGGGCGGAAAGCCAATCACACAAAGTAAATTTTTCATTTAAAAACATGAGATGCAGTGGGATGGGGAAAAAACCCGGCCATAAAGTCTCGATATATGTTTTTTTCTAAGTTAAACTTGCATTAATTTTACATGGCTTTCTAAACATGCGGCTCCTTTGTGCGATATGCGAGTGCAACGCTGATAGATGTCCCTCTAGAAAATGCGCGAAATATGTGTTTTGTGTGAACGGCTTGGTTTCAGTTTTGATGTAAACAAGATCTTCTCCGCATTGATGTTCTCTTTTTCCGCAGTATTTTTAATGAACAACGCAGCAGCGCCGCATCTAGTGGCTTCAACTGGATGGGCTAACAAAAACATTATAATGCAACGACATCGTCATCACATCTCGTGCGCCACTGATAAGGCTGCCTCCTTAACGCACAACTAAAATTCGAATGCAACATTTTTGCATTCGAATGTGGATTTTTATTTTAAATTCGACGAATATTCGAAATTCAAATTTGTTTTTTGACAGCCCTACTAACCTGTAAAAATCTTGACATCAACTACCCATCTGCATATGACTTATACATGGCAAAATAGCACAGTTTTGTAGCTTTTTTTTTTGACAGAAAGTCAAACCGTTCTGCAGAAACACCTCCAGGAATGAGCTTCAGAAATGACAAGGACGATGACTCACAGTAAATCACTGATTACATACTGTATTCCAAATATAAGACAGACGTCATTTTGACAGGTATGAATAAACTATGTGAGATCTGCCTGACTGATTACATGACTAAAACTATCCTCGCCTCTATGACAAGCATCATTTCAGATGTCTGAAATGATTAGACCGAACTGAAGAGAAAAGCCTCGGATGATAAAGTTAAGACTCAACCTAAATGAAGTCTCCACTCATATGAATAATAAAACTGTCTGCTTCTTCTCAGAATAATTATGCTCTTGAGGACTTACCAGCCATCTGAGACAGGTGAAATGCCATGAAGTCTTTGTTGAAGGAATCCCTGCTGGAAGCTTAAGGTGTTTAGGAAGTTGGCAGCTGGTTTCTAGCTGGTCCAAACTGACTGCAGACTGGATTGATCTGTTCCTCCTTACCTCTGTACAATTCAGTGTGTTAACTCTATCAAATACAATATGTCTCATAAACACTGACACATCTAGCTTTAAAGGGATAGTTCACCCAAAAATGAAAATTACCCCATGATTTACTCACCCTCAAGCCATCCTAGGTGTTTAGGACTTTCTTCTTTCAGATGAATACTGTTGGAGTTATATTATAAAATGTCCTGGCTCTTCCAAGCCTTATAATGGCAGTGAATGGGGGTCGACATTTTGAAGCAAACTAAAGTGTATCCATCTATCATATAAAGTACTCCACACGGCATGGGTGAACGGGTGGTAATATTCAATAGTCCAATAAAAGTCCAATAAACTGCGTCCATCCATCATAAAAAGTGCTCCACACAGCTCCGGGGGGTTAATAAAGGCCTCCTGAAGCAAATTGATGGGTTTGTGTAAGAAAAATATAGATATTTAAAACTTTATAAACCATACGTTCACGAGAGAGTCACCTTCCAGCGGATGACGTAGGACGTAGGCGTAGCGTCCAATAAACTGCCATTTACTGCCATTATAAAACTTGGAAGAGCCAGGACATTTTTTAAATATAACTCTGATTGTATTCGTCTGAAAGAATAAAGTCATATTCACCTAGGATGCCTTGAGGGTGAGTAAATCATGGGGTAATTTTCATTTTTGGGTGAACTATCCTTTTAAGATATAATTGAGAAAACATCTCGAACTATTTCATTACACTTTAGGTGACAAAGCTGACGTACAGTTGTGACAGAAAATATCAACCAAAGCCTAAAACTCACCAGAGGATGTGTGGCCTTGTTGGAGGTTAAGTTTAAGTTTAAGTATTTAAAGTATTTAAGTACAATAAGTTTAAGTATTATTGTGCCATCTCAAAGAGACACAAAATCATTTTCACTGACTTTTTCATTAACTGTTCCCTCCTGGTGGAATGACCTGCCCAAATCAATCCGAGTCCTTAACCATCTTCAAGGAACGACTAAAAACACATCTGTTCCACCTTTATTTGACCCTCCAACTCTAGCACTTTCTATTCTATTTTAATTCTACTTTATCTATATTTATCTTCTTTTTTTTTTCTTTAAAAAAAACAAACAAACAAACAAACAAAACAAAACAAACAAACACTAGCTATATATTTTTTCTATTCTCTGCTAAATGACTAAATGTAAATGTAAATGTAAGTTTGGAAAGAGGACCTTCAGGATCACGGCTGCCCTTGATATTGCCTGCTTTTATAAAAGTTTTCAATAATATCTGACTGTGTTGAAATGTGAGGGCACAGCTTTAAACTTACAAAAGATATGTATTTTAACAACTTCTTACCATCACAATGTTGCCAAGAAAACATAATAAATAATAGTCAAGATAAGTGACTTTCCTTACATAAATAAGCAAAATTGTTGTTTATTTGTTTATGGACTGGAAAAAAGTTCAAAAACACAGTAAACAAAGGTAAACTATAACTTCCTGCAAAGGACGTATTTTCAAAAATGCCATTCTTTTAAAAAAAGAAACAAAATGTTACAAAACATAGACAACTCTAAATCAATAAATAAATCCCTCTCAGGAATGGAAAAAGCATGCATGTATGCACCATTCAAGTGGGGAGGCTCTGGAAAAGGCAGAAACACAGGATGAAATGAGAAACAAACTTTACATTATGTATAGGGTGGAGGTTTGACAGCTGCCAAGCTAGCAAGCCAAAATGTCTGACTATTCTGGAAAAAGGCCATTAAATGCAACCGCCTTAATGAAAAACAAGCCCAAAATTACTTATAAGAGGATGAAATGCAGGGATATGTTTTGTTTTCTCAAAAAAAAAAAACTGATTTGTAATGTTTATGTGATGTCTGAAAAAGGCTGGTATTGACCTTTTCTTGAGTACAAAAAGAATAAAAGTGCTGGAAGGTGAATATTGTAGTAAATTATGAGATTTAAAATAAAATATCCCAAACAATATCACTCTAAATGAAATAAGGTGGACAAAACACACATTCAATTGCCCATCATAACATGACACTTTTATTACAGGACACTGAGGCAAATCAACAGATATAACAACAAATGTATTCACAAATTTTGGAGCATTTCAGGTTTCACAGTAGACTAACACTAAGTCCTGATTTAAACCCATTAAATACTATTATTCTAGGATAACAGAGTCAACTGTGCCTTGTGCTTTTCAAACCTGTGTCCTGGATTGAGACCATATCATATCTCAAACCGGCATTTACAGAATGTTGTGCTTTAAACGTGCGCAGAACACCATACACATCAATTAGAGGGCAATCACCTAATATCTCTCAAACACAAGTCTTTATGGAGATGGAAATGCACTGTGAATGCTCACTGACATTTGATATGCCGCCTACGGCAGATGGAAAGATCACTCCCCGAGTCTGGAATGACGCACTGCTATAAACAATATCTTGGAACCATTTTCAGCATGTGGATTAAGCTACTGGCTCAACGCCATAGATATTTTCATTTAAAAATAAATCTTGCTAGGCTCAAACTTAGATTAATCTGTCTCAAAAAGATCAATTCTTAAAGATGATTTCACATTAAGGTTTCGCACTGAGACAAACTGTAAGGGAACCAACCGTGGGCATGCATCTTTGGAGGTCAACTCCAGGCCTTCTCCATAATCCAGCTCTGGAACCAACAATAGGCTTAATATGAATAATTTGTAGCAACACACTTCCTTGTTTTCCTTATTTTTTGTGATTCCAAATCCAGTTATTTTGCAAATGGCTCTTTAGAAATTGACATTAAGAAAAGTATGCGCACACATATGGACAGAAGCACACACACACACACACAATCAAACACTTTAGAAAATGAATGGCACAAAACAAAAATTCATAGCAAAAGACAATGGACAATAGGCATCAGTCAGAGAAACCTCACACAGGGAAGAACCAGTGCCGAGATGATGTTCATAGTAGCCCATCATATAAATGCAATAATTAGGTCATTTAAAGGGATGGAATGAGAAGATAATTTATTCATTATATTATATATCTGTCCTCATTTTACGCTGCTAATATAAAATCCCTATATCCCCTTATATTCCAGTTAGGATTTTAGATTATGAGCAACTCATTCATTGTACCTTCCAATTCTAGCTTGATGATTCTCAGCAAATATACAGCTGTATGTTTATATATTTAGATATATTGTATAGAATTATATTAGGGCTGTCAGTTTAACATCCATATAGTATAATTTATTCCAATAAATTAACACAATTAATGTGACACAAGACTTAAAACAGTTTTGAATGTGACACATAATGAAAAAACAGATATGACACAAGAAATGATGCAACGTCCAAAGACATCCATACAGCTTGTGAACATAAACCAAAAATTAAGCAATGGTGTATATGGAAGTGTCCTATGTGAACAGCCCAAGACTGATAGACTTGACTGTTTTTTTTTTTTTTTTAGCAAATGCTGATATATATGTGATTAATTGCAATTTGATGTAGTGCTCGACCGATATATCGCCAAGGCCGATATATCGGCCGATATATCGGCCGATATTTGCCATTTTTCAAATATCGGTATCGGCCTATGCGTTCGTAGCGGTACTTTTATTTTGATGGCGCTGAGAATGAACACACAGTGCTCACATTATCCCTCTTGTTCGCTGTCCTCGTTAACATTTGTGTCGACGGACAGAAGTCTGTCTAATAATCAGATAGAACTGTTAAACCAAGGAATTAAAATGTATACAAAAAAGTATTATAACGACTGCTTTTATATTGTTAGTAATAGAAAGGAAAACATTACAATACTTTCTCGTTTGCTGTCAGCATTCAGCAAATACGCATTTATATAATTTAAACAAATCTTTGAATGACTAACGAACATCTAATTTCAAAAACCTTGCAAACTTAGTCGAATCCAGCTGTGAGATCTTATGAAGTGTGCATTTGTATCCTGCATGATTGCATGTTCTCTGCGTGACGGTCGGTCCGTGTGAATTGAATGCGGACAGGAGGAGAGTTCAGCTTCACTGAGATGCGCGATCGACAAACTTTAAACTCGTGATTTCAAATTATGCTGTACTTCATGCTTTTGCCCAATGTCATATTCATATCACACATACTGGTAAAAAAAATTTGTATAGCCTGAATGCACTGTAAGTCGCTTTGGATAAAAGCGTCTGCTAGTGCACACAAAACTTCCCAGAATACTGAGTGACCTGTTGGTTACAGTGTTTACTTCCTTTTTAATTATATTTTTATTAAATATTTGTTTATTTGTGAAAAATAAAGCATGTTTATTTTACACATTTATCTTTTAATCCATTTTCAAATGATTTAAAATTTCTTAAATATAAAATAAATAAATAAAATTATATCGGCTTTATATCGGCCATCGGCCACCCTGCTTTCCAAGATATCGGCATCGACTAGTTTATATTTTTATTAAATATTTGTTTATTTGTGAAAAATAAAGCATGTTTATTTTACACATTTATCTTTTAATCCATTTTCAAATGATTTAAAATTTCTTAAATATAAAATAAATAAATAAAATTATATCGGCTTTATATCGGCCATCGGCCACCCTGCTTTCCAAGATATCGGCATCGGCATCGGCTGCCAAAAAACCAATATTGGTCGACCACTAATTTGATGAACATTTTAAATTGTTTGGTAGCCCTAATATATGTACGCAAAAGACATACCATTTCATCTACAACTAAATTAATCTCCGAAACTAAGTTTGGTAAAGACAACCGTGTTTACATTAAATCTGTGTCATTTGTATAGAACCAAACTGAACAATTAGTTAATGCACAGTGACACCTCTCTTTTGGACACAACAAGGATTTACTTCTTCTCCCACTTATCTTTGGCAACATCACCAAAGATAGCCAGGCTGCCTGTCAGTTTAATAGTTTATAGAGATATACTATGAGCCCTATTTGCAGACCTTCTGGACAGCTGAAAGGTTTATTTAGGTGACTCTGGATGGAATGGCTTTTCATTGAAACATTCTCCACCACCACTTTGGTAGGTTTTGGTAGTCTAGTTCAAAGATATGAATGGTGCTATCAATCTGAACAAAAACGGAGCAAAGTGGAACATGTTTCATTGGCTCAAGTTCTTTCTTTCTCTTTTCTGATACTCAGTTGTTTGGTTTCTCAGTGTGAATCAAGGCCTTTGAGGGCTTTAAAGTCTGTTGGGCAATCTATTGTGCGAGATTGTGAATCGGTTGGATAGTTTAAACCAGTTGCCTATGCTGAGTTTTCTTTATAGGTCGTATTTCTGAAGCAGTTCTGACTGCCACTGCCGTTTGCGCTCTGGGAACGCCGGAGGGATCTTGATCTTTCGGAAATCTCGGATACACTGTTTCATTTCCTCCTCCACGCTGGGCCTCTCCAGAGTCTTCCTCCGGGTCAGACCGCTTCCCCCACCATCCCGCGGACCAACCCCGCTAGTGAGGGACTGGAACAGCTCACTGTTCCGCCTCTTATCCGGCATCTCCATCCACTGCACCGAAGAACCTTTCTTGGACGGTCGACCCAGAGTAAGAGTGCTCGGAGGTCGAGATACAGAGTGCAAGGCGCCACACGGAGCCAGCGAGCCCCCAACAACCTCACCACGTGACACCATGATGGGACCCCCGTCCTGGGGAGACGTGGCCTCTGAGTGGGTCTCGGAGCTGGATGTGGAGAGCTCGTTCAACGAGGCTCCACTCTCGCTGGCCTTATCCAGCAGTTTCTCAGACTTGGGCTCCTCACGCTCCAGTTTAGGGGATGCTGACTTGCACACAGGTCCTGGTGGATAGATAAAGAAAAATTAGCTGATAAAACAATATAAACCCTTAGAGGCCAATGTCAAAGTCCCACAGACTGAACTGATGAAATGCTTAGCTCCTTTGTGTTAGTGTTTGCAATAAATCACAAAATATCCATTGCTTCTTCTCTTTTCATGCATACACTGCAAAAAATATCCAAACATCCTTAAAAAAAAGATATGTTTACTTGATGAGCAAAACATTGCATCAGGACTTGCTTTTTAAATCAAACTAAATTTAGGCTTACAACAAGAAAAAAAATGCCAGCAGCACAGCACAGACCAACGTTCTTCAAAATATCTTCTTTGGTGTTCAACAAAATAGAGACACTCATATAGGTTTGAACAACTTCAAGGGTGAACTATCCCTTTAAGTAAAGAAAACTGAATTAACTAATGGTTCTTCCAATACCTAGTGAGCTGCCTACATAGCATCCTAAATTAAATGTAACATCGTTAGTGACCAATTAGGAACATTCTACATATGTAGCATCACAAATGATTTTCAATAGAGCTTGCTGTTGAAGAGGTACACTATGTGGCATTTCATTCAGTACAGGTATACGTGTTTTAATTCACAACACAACCCTTACTGCATTCCCTCTTAACCATAGATTTAAGGAGCCTGTGAGAGGATGTCATGCATGTATTTTGAGATAGAGGGGTTCTCAGTCATGTAATTCAGCCTCAAGCGAAACACCAACGAGCCTGGGTACAGGTCAAAAACATGGAAATGTGGTCCATAAATGGTAACTGACTGCATTTCAGTGCAATATCAAGGACTCAGTGGTGATTACACACATAAGAGATATGTTCAGAGGATAAGAAAGCGGTTTACACTGTACAGATTAAGACAAGTCACAATGTCTTAATTCCCCCAGAAGTCCCTTGCTGTCCACGCTTCAAAGTTCTTTGAGATATAGCTTTTATTTTCTCTGTCTGCAAAAGAGAAAATTTGGCTTATTTTGAAATAAAAAATGAAGCTTTACAAATGGCCAACACAAGTAACTCAACTAACTACATCTAATCTTGTCTATTATCTCTGTATTAGGTCATAATGATGAAATAATACATTTTTGCAGAGAATCAAGAGCCAGCTGTAACTGCACGCTTCAGCAAGTCTCTTAATGTGATGCAGAGGAGCTGCTAATTGGTGATTAAACATGGAAATGCAGGCGAAGCTGAAAACAAAGACTCCATCAGTCGCTTTTCAGGACACAGATCATTGAAGGAGACCCTCTGGGAACAGGACACCTGACCATTGGCTGGAAACAGATCCCAGACCAGCAGATCTTTCGGAAACTGACCAAGGTGGCATAAAACTAACTGCACATCACGGTAAAACGGAAATGTATAAATCCAGTAAGTTAAGCTCGACCATCAGTTTTAACTTGTCCCTTCTTTCCTTAAATGAACGGCAAAAATCTGGGTTACAGTGAGACACTTACAATGGAAGAAAATCAATCCATACATGTTGAAATGCACAAGATTTCAATATTATAGCCACTAACCTTTTCTGTGTTAAATTATACTGAACAAAATTATAAACGCAACACTTTTGTTTTTGCCCCCATTTTTCATGAGCTGAACTCAAAGATCTAAGACTTTTTCTATGTACACAAAAGGCCTATTTCTCTCAAATATTGTTCACAAATCTGTCTAAATCTGTGTTAGTGAGCACTTCTCCTTTGCCGAGATAATCCATCCACCTCACAGGTGTGGCATATCAAGATGCTGATTAGACAGCATGATTATTGCACAGGTGTGCCTTAGGCTGGCCACAATAAAATGCCACTCTAAGATGTGCAGTTTTATCACACAGCACAATGCCACAAATGTCACAAGTTTTGAGGGAGCGTGCAATTAATTGGCATGCTTACTGCAGGAATGTCCATCAGAGCTGTTGCCCGTTAATTGAATGTTAATTTCTCTACCATAAGCCAGCTCCAAAGGCGTTTCAGAGAATTTGACAGTACATCCAACCGGCCTTTAAAAAATTTGTTGCCATGCTAGCATAAAGCCTAAAACCTCAACAATTATGATTTAGACAGATTTACAGCTCAAATAACAAAGTGCTTTAAAAAAAAATCAATTCTTTTAATTTATTATTTACATTTATTATTTACATCCACCAAAAATTGGCCCTATTTTTTCTTTCTTTTTTTTGGGGTAACAATCATTATGCCAGCAGACAGAACTTGTTATCTTCCTTTAAAAGTGTGTAAATTTTGTGACACTCATGCAACAGAATAGGGAAAATAAATGACTCATACACACTGATTACTTATAGTTGTCTCTGCATATTCAGGTGAGGTGGGAAATAACATTGTAAAAATCTCAAACTTTTAAAGGTGCACTTGTGTTGTCAGATCTTACAAGAAAAGGAAGCAAACTGCAGTGAACTGGAAAAAAAAACACCCCGAAATGACTGACTCGGGACATCGAAAGAAGGTGAGAATAGAAATGAGGGTAGAACGAGGGGAATGCCAATGTATATAAGCAACTTTAGCAAAAAAAAATTCAGTATTATTATATAAGCTTACATGACAATGCTAAGGTGCTTTAATAATCATTTCCTCAATAAAACTCTTTACCCCTTGTAGACTTGTTTGCTATTATATAAAATAAAACCTCAATAAAATAACTCTTGTAAAATAAAAACACTTGACATATCACACCGGGTCACTATTTATTTAGCAAAAATAAATCCAATATGGAAAAGCCATGTGTGACAAATTCAGGACACCCTATGATTCAGTTGCTTGTAGATCTACTTTTAGCAGCAATAACTTGAAGTAATCATTTTCTGTATGACTTTATCATTCTCTCACATTGTTCTGGAGGAGTTTTGGCCCACTCTTCTTTACAACGTTGCTCCAGTTTATTGAGGTTTGTGGTCATTTGTTAATGCACAGATTTCCCCAGCATTTCAGTCAGGATGAGGTCTAGACTTTGACTGAACTGCTGCAACCCCTTGATTCTTTTCTTTTTGCAGCCGTTCTGTTGTAGATTTGCTGGTGTGCTTGGGATCATTGTCCTGTTGCATGACCCAATCTTGGCCAAGCTTTAGCTGTTGGAGGGATGGCCTCACATTTGACTCTGGAATACTTTGGTATACAGAGGAGTTCATGGTCGACTCAATGACTATGAGGTGCCCAGTTCCTGTGGCTACAAGACAAGCCCAAAAGCATCAGCCCTCCACCAGCATGTGTGACTTTTGGTATGAGGTGTTTGTGCTATGCTCTTTTTTCTTTCACCAAACGTAGCACTGTTCATTATGGCCAAACATCTCCACTTTGGTCTTGTCTGTTCAAAGGTCATTGTTTTAGAAAAACATTTTTTTTTCTGGAAAGATTGGTGTCTGTCTTGAATGTCTTCCACTTGTGAATAATCTTCCTCACTGTGGAATGATGGACTGCACCAGAAGGCTCCAGACCAGCAAACCAGCCAAAACTTCTGCTTTTATAGAGGTGCTCACACTTGCTGATGATCAGACCAATCAAAGGTATTTGATTAGCAGTGCCTGACTGTTACTTACCCTCTTAATTCCCATGTTAACAGTAAGGGTGTCCTTAGTTTGTCACACATGGCTTTTCCAGTTTGGCCTAGTTTTTGTTAAATATATAATGACAGAGTGTGATATGTCATGTGTTGTTGTTCATCTGAGGTTTAACTGTCCAAATTTTAAGCCCTGCCAAGGACCAGATGATTTTTTATTATGTCCTGATACGGAAAACCATGGAATTCAATAGGATGTCCTTTCTTTTTCACATGACTGTATATATGTACTGTTTTTTACTACAGTAAAGTATGAAAAGGGACCCAAACCTAAAGACCAGAATATAGGAACTTGAAGACAATCTCTTTTGTCTTGGGTCTATAAGCAACCACCTAGCAACCACTCTCATTTTCGTCAGAAACAATGAAGTGATAGTTCGGTTAAAAACATATGTTATAAACCTGAGCCTGTTGAGTAAACCAACTGATGGGCTAAAAACCTAATTTGCACCATAATCGACCGTCAGAGGACCACATGCAACCTTCATGCTGTAAATTGCATAGCTGCGTATCTGAAGCAGCGGCATATCCATTTGCTGAGGTCAAGGGGCCTCAGATGCAGCTGTAGAGAGTGCAGCGGGACCTTATTGAACTCAACACTACTCTACCCTGCCATTCTGAATTAGCATGAGCGCTGTCTACAGGCCTGGAACGTTCCAGAACGTCCTCCGTTTTTAGCCATTTTAGGTTGAACGGCCCATTGTGAAGTCATTCTGTGTGAATGGGTGTTTTAAAATGAATATCCTGCCATTGAATAACATATGGTGAGCTGATCATTAAGGCACATGTGGCGAGATGGAGGCATTTTAACAGTCTGTTCATCCTACTTGCTCCTGTTGCTTCATAATCTCTACAACAGCAATAACCATCAGGGTCTGCAGCAAACGAGCTAGCTGGGCTAATGAATGGCTTCAAATCACACACACAGACTTCCCATCTCACTTAAAAAACAATTACACATGTAGATCCACAGATTAGCTCTTACTGGTGTGCCTTTCCCATGTGCGGCCTGAAGGAAAACAGTAATAGCTTATCTACTTTGAGTAAATACAGTCTATATCAAACTGTCATTGGGTTAATGAAATGCATAAGAACACATAAATAAGCAGAGGTAATAACTGTTCCGGCTCTACAGGCGAAAAAACGTCCCATCGTAAAACATCTCCAAACCAGGCCATGAGCTGTGACATATGGAGGTCAGACTGATAAATCATGGAAGAGGAGGTAAAATACTAAAACTGCTATCCCATAACATACAATTGTGTAATTTGAGGATGCAACGTCTTGATCTGAGATCAATAAGTTTAGTAGCAGAAATGGATTTGAATGTACTCTAAATATTACAATATAAGCCTCTGTTACTATATTGCACTATATTGTATTCAAATTTAAAGTTTACCATGCTGGAAATAAAGAACCCAGGTGAAAAAGACGTAGTATTAAATGTATTAAAAATATACTTGAAATTCAAGTAGTATGTTTATAATACATTTGTATTCCCGACATGCTTATTTGAAGTGCAATAAAAATATATTGAATTGCATTTTAATATATTTCTAAAAAGTATACTAGAAGTACTTTTGTATTAAATATATGCTTAGTTATACTTCTAAGAAATATGCTAAACAAAGTATGTCTGAAAAAGCACAATTTAAATATAGTTCTTTTTCACCTAGGAAGTCAGTGTTATTTCTCTGAGTAAGTTATGATGCATGTATTTTATTTCCTGATTAAGCAACATCTATTTCAGACTCTACAAGACAGCGCATACTAGATTTATTAGAATTAAGTTTCCATAGGAGTAAGTGTTATGCATATGTTGCTGAATTAATTATTATTTTAAACAACATTTAAATCATTAACTGCTTCAAAATGCACGCTGCTAACAAAATCATTGCTGAAACATTTGCAGTTAGCCTACTGTACCACTAACAACAAAATTACAACACAACATACATAAACACAACTAGGATAATTAACGTATTTTTTTGTAATGAATATGAACTTTAACCATTTACATGTTTAGCACTGTTGCATTGTAAGCATGTACAGGGAGACTTTTTTTCATTTAAATCGTACAATTTCCTATTAATTCAATAGAATGTTTGGGAATACTAGGGAATGCCAATATGGCCGTGTGCTGGCTTCACTTTTTGACATCATGAGCAATCCAGTTCTCTATATAAGAGGCAGTAACACTTTTAAAAAGCCTAAAAGCCTGTAATTATATACAATATATATTTACATTTTTTAAATATTAAAAGTTAAACTAACACCATTTAACATATAATTAACAAACTTACAATGAAGAATAATATTTTTACCTAAGAAATAATGGTAGAAATGTCCAAAAGCTTTTTGTAGCCAGGATTTTAAGGTTTATGTCCATAAAGACATTGTTTTTAAAAAATAAATAAATCCCAAGGAACATGCATTGAAATATTGGAATAAAAAAGTGTGACAACTAACCTCAGCCCCCCCTACACACACACAGACACACACACACACACACACACACACTGGGTATAGAAAATAATCTCCTCCTTTAAAATAATCATATTTTGTTGCTTTGCAGCAGCCTGAAATAAAAACGGATGGACACCATTTTTTGTTTTAAAGCAGAAGGTGGTTTAACAACACTGACAAAAGGGGGAGATCCTTTTCCAACTGAGTGATTCTGTTATTTATTTATTTAGTTATTTTCTGATATGTTGGTGTTATATCTTTCACTTGGATGTTATAAGTTGCACTGATTAAATAAAGCTGGATAAAACAAAAACTGTACGCCTTCATTTCAGGCTGCAAAGCAAGAAAATGTGATTATTTTAAAGGGGGGTGATTCTTTTCTATACCCACTGTATATATAATCATCATAAAAATATTAATCATAAAAACTAAACAAATATGCCAAATGCTTCTTGTACTAATGTGAAACCACACACATTAAGGTTTGATAATGACTGCTGGAAATGTTAATTATCCTCCCAGCTGCCAGAATGCTGTTGGCAGAGAGACACAGGTTTATCCCTCATTCTGCCCTTGTGAAATAAAGACCAATTAGCATTGGCAGAGACACGAGCCGCTTTAGAAGGCTCCTTTCTTTTGAGAAGGATTCTGACAACTCATTCAGCTCTCATAATGGACAGTTATTCCAATATGTTGAGTGAAGTTGCTCTTTTTTTAAATTACTGGGATAGAACAGTCCCACCAGAATCTAGCAATATTTATTATTGCAGCTCAAAATGAAAATTTGCATAATTCAATACTGTAGCAATAAAATGTGTGTGGAAATGTGTGTGTGTGTGTGTATGTATATGTATATATATATATATATATATATATATTAATGTGTGTGTGTGTGTGTATATATATATATAGTATTTTAAACATATTCTGATTCATATATTTAGATGCAATATTAAAAATATATAATTAAATAGTATACATGCATTATTATAGTATATATTTAAAATTATTATTTTTAACATTCTTATTGATACTTTCTGATACAATATATACAGTATATACTATATATATATATATTTCCCCCAAATGTGCATGTATCAATCTGATACTAATGTAAAAGCATTAGGGATGCCACACAAACTTTTAGCAATTGCTGAAAGATTTCAGAGTCGAGGAATGAAACTCTCCCTGTGCGCATCTGTTTAGCATTTCTCAGCGGTGCCAGGCCGCTACAACTGAACGCACCCTGACCTTTGCCTGGGGAGAATGGATTATTGGAGAGAGAAAGAGACGAGGGGGGAAAAATAACCGACAAGTTGAACACAATGCTGATATATCATTGAGATGCATGGAACATTTCTGCAGAAGGAATAGAAAAAGATTGAAAGGAAGCAAAAATCCGATAGGGATTTCAATAAGGCCATAATCCCACAGGGGGAAACACAGGATTACAAGAGTCTAGCCATCAACCGGGAGGCCAAACAGCAGGGCATGAGAACTACAGGAAGTAACCTTCAGGACTGACTCATACTGATAGAAATATGTTTAGGTGGTGATAATGCAATAGATTGGCGTAGGTTATGATATAATCGTGATGACTGTGATAAAATTAGCCAATCAGATTGTGTTGCACTTGAAGCAGGAAACAGCCTGTGCTTTATCTAGATGTCATTGTGAAGCTGATAATGCCAGAAGGACTGTAACAAAATATATGGTAATTAAGATTCCATGCAATAAAATGTCCACTCTCTTCTCCTATACTGGCAAGGCAAATATGTATCACTATTACTGTATGAAATGGATAAGGTATGAGGATTTAAACAACCCCCTAAATCTAGATTTAAATATTGGAGCTCAACTCATCCTGCACCATTTGTGCTAAGTAACCACATTTGCACTGCCATAGCTGCTACCCAGGGGCCAGTTGCATAAACACAGTCACTTTGTTAAGACTGTGTCTTAAGAACTAGTTTGACTAACTAGCAAGTTAGTTAACCAAGTGGTAATCTTACTTTTCGGATTCAAATCAGACCAATCTATGTTTTTATGTAACCGACTTTAAAAAGTTATGACTAATCTTGCAGAAAAACATCAGATGACTAACTTGAATACTCTTTTAGTTTATGCAACCGGCCACAAAATACCCTAACAACTCCATAGAAACATGCTTAAAGCCTTTAGAACACTTTGGAAACTGCAGCGTAACTCCTTAACAACCACCCAAAACATCCCAGCTTCATGGTAGTGACTTTTGCATGGACAACCACCACTGTAGGCTAATTTGAATGCATTTATAAGCTGCAAAGTTAGCCAAAAGATACCTACTGGTGAAAATACATCCAATAACTTTAAAAAAAAATCATTCTAAATGTAAAAGAATAGCATAGTCAATGCCACAACTATAATGATCACTTTCAAAGGGTTTTTTTTTTTTTTTCAGCTGATGAACCGATAACGACACAGAGAAATTAAACTGTTGGAATCATTTTCAGAATGATTTTTTTTTCAGCTGATGAACGATAAAAACATGGACAGCCAATCAGAATCCATCCCGCTTTAACGAGCTTGAGCATTTAAAGCAGCAGACGACAAAACTGCAGTGCATGCTTATAATAAACCAAAAGTTATCATCTGTTGGTATGAACGCTATATTGTTATCATTATAGTTATCTATCTGTCATTGTTCTTGGTCAGATTGGGCCTTGTAACGATAATGACACAGAGAAACTATATAGTTGGACATTGAACATAAACATTTTTCAGCCAATCAGAATCCATTCATAATGAACAGAACGTTATTGTCCATTGGTGTGGTTGCTAATATCGTTATAGTTATAGTTCTTGTTGTGAACGGGCCCTTAAACCTCACTACAATTAACTTCATAACCTGTACAGAGAAGCAGCAGATGTCCTCACATGCATCAGTTTCTCTGGGGGCCGAACCGTGTCCTAGAAATAATTAGCATGAAAACATTGTAAACATATTGTGTGTGCTCATGTTTCCACCACAACCACTGTCATAGAAATCTCTCCATCCTCTCTCTACTCTAACTCTCATTTTCTCTTGCAAACCTCAAAGGAGAAAAGCGTTTATTTCTGATGAGATATTTTGGTTGACACAGATGCCCATGATTTACGCTTTTCAGTTTCATCTGCCTCGCTAAGCATGATGGAACAAACTGTAAATAATACAACTACGGCATCTAGTTTTCACTTTCTTTTTATAACAGTACATTGCGATGGCTCTATTGCCTGAAATGGATATAATATGATGAAATTTTAGTTCACTCACGCACAGACGGGTTCTGATCAAACAGCAGGGAAAAAACAATGCTAAATGCAAATAATAAAAAGCAACTCACCATATGATTGTACATAGAGATGATGCAAAAATAAACAGGATCATAAAATGCTCCCCATATCTTTTGATGATGTCAAAGGTTACGCATCCAATCACACTATATTTTTAAGAAGATGAAATACTCCAAGGCACTCATGTGGTAAAAGTAAAAAGCCTTTAATTTACTGAGCTAAATCATTAACATTTTTAAAAGTGCAGATCTACGAATTTCGGCCTACTATACTATATTTCTATACTATATATACTACACTATATATTTGTGCAAATTTATGTCAAGCTCAAATAAGACAAAAATAGTTACAAATCTCCCAAACAAAGCAATTATTATTATTTTTTTTTTTTACATATTTTGCCATATTGAAATCTATTAATCAGCACACAGCTGATTTCACCACAGCAGATTATGTGCTATTTGAATAAAGAAAGAAATTACAGTTACTGAACTAAATTTTTCACATTAGTTTTAGAGAAAGTTTAACACATTTAAAAGTAAAAGTTTTTCATCCCTCTAAACAGAAATTAAAGTGGATAAAAACATCTTTCAGATGCATAAAACAATGCATGTAAATAATAATAATAATAATAATAATAATAATAATAATAATAATAATAATAATAATAATAATAATAATAATAATAATAATAATAATAATAATAATAATAATAATAATAATAATAATAATTAAACATTAAGCTTAGTTCCCACAATAAACAAACTGTAAAAAAAAACATCAATATAACCTAAGCATTTTTCTTATTGTATTTTTCTTAGGCTTGCGGCCAACCCCATTTAATGCCAGCTTCAAGGAAGATTGAAAACAAGAAAGATGAAAAACAGGGAACACAACAGGAAACACAACTCCACCATCATTTGATCCACTCCATGGCTTCACACAGAAATGAAGAGGGAATTTACAAGGACTCAAATCTAATTGACGACCATTTCACATTAGTTTTAGAGAAAGTTTAACACATTTAAAAGTAAAAGTTTTTCATCCCTCTAAACAGAAATTAAAGTGGATAAAAACATCTTTCAGATGCATAAAACAATGCATGTAAATAATAATAATAATAATAATAATAATAATAATTAAACATTAAGCTTAGTTCCCACAATAAACAAACTGTAAAAAAAAACATCAATATAACCTAAGCATTTTTCTTATTGTATTTTTCTTAGGCTTGCGGCCAACCCCATTTAATGCCAGCTTCAAGGAAGATTGAAAACAAGAAAGATGAAAAACAGGGAACACAACAGGAAACACAACTCCACCATCATTTGATCCACTCCATGGCTTCACACAGAAATGAAGAGGGAATTTACAAGGACTCAAATCTAATTGACGACCATCTGGACAACATTACAGAGTCTGTAGAACAAATTTACAATCAACAATTAATGAAGTAAAGATATGAAACAGAAGGACTTTGAAATTGCTGTAGGGGATGTCTGTAACAATTGTGCACAATAAGGCCAGGAAAATGTATTGAAAAACTGGGGCATCTGACTGCCTGTCTGTTTGATTTTGGCAATAGAGGTATATTTTAAAACGAAAAAAAATATTTTATTCAATATATATCTTTACAAAATGTCTTTACAGGTTTACAAAATGATTTTTCAGAGATCAGAGGATCTATCATTTTGACCAAACAGCCATTGTTATCAAGTAAATTCAGAATAAAAGATATAATGTAAAATTTACATTAAATTAACAGAAAAATTTATAATTTACAGTACATACTCTACTACATTATTTACCAACATATACAGAAAGTCCAAACAATCTATTATCATTTTGACTTCTCCAATAATATCAGTTATATTATACTATTTCCAGGTATAAACGAGATTTTAAATTACAGATTTTCAATGCACTCTCAGACTTTGGGAACCCAATGTATGTTTACAGAAACATTTCATTTTTGAAAATGCCAGCAAACACAGTTTTAAATGGTCTCGAGAGGTCAAGCAGAGCACAACCAGGTTAGTTTGAGGATAGGGATTAGTGTTGAGCAATAGCAGCGATTTCTTTCATGCAAATCTGAGTTGAAGTCAATCCTAGACTTCTGGGGGCCCTAAATAAAACTGATTTTAACCATTTTAATTTTAACAATTAAACAATTTAGCCTATAGCCTAAGTGCTTGGGAAACTGTCTCTTCCACGGCTCGGTGCGAATTTAACTCGTTTTTAGTATCGAGCAAGAACGTCAGGAGACTGTATATGACAGTCCCGTTACATGATTTGACTGATTTGGATGTTATGTAGAAAGGGCAACAGCGCACCGCATTAAGGAAAGGAACATTCGTGTTTCATAACCGCTGACCAAAATCAAAAACGCAACTAAAATTAAATAATTGTTGAGAGCAAGGGGGGCCCCTGGTGTTTCGGGTGCCCTACGTATAGGGAGGATCGGCTCTGAGACTACAAGCCTGAAGCACATCACTCTCAGATTCATAGAGTGTCTTGTTTTAAGCCGTGTCGGAGTCATATGCTTATACAACACAACACCACCCTGACTGAAGCTACAATCCCAGAATTCATTCTCACACAAACTAGCACACACAGAAACAGGAGAGTTTATTCTTGACATGTCAACAAGCAACAAGGAGGAAAAGCTTGCAGTTGTACTGATTCACACAGAATGGTGAGAAAGATGAAAACAAGACGAATACATAGATGAGATTGTGCTTGGGGAGATGTGCAGAGCAGTTTGGTATTTATTAGGGGTCCAAGCACCGAAGGTGCATTGTTTTTGTACTGATTTTCTTTTTCTTCTTCTTCTTTTTCTGCCTTAAAACTGTATGGCCAGCCAAAACCATAAGTCCTAGAAACACCAAATTTGGTAGGATGGTCCCAAATCTCCCCTACTACTCAGGTGCACATACACACAGTAGGACCATAGGCGGCGCTATAATAAGTACTTGTACGTTTTTGCTCATACTGTATCTTCACAACCATACAGATTAAAATCAAAATTATTTTCCCCTCTGATTCTGAGTTAAGCTGAATAAAACATATCTTTAATTTTTTGCCATGCATAAAATGATTCCACCATTTTGAGCTTTTTTATAAACCTACTTTTTCGAACTCCTAGATTATTTGTCCAATTAATGCCAAATTTTGTATGTATCATCTAGAGACCCAGTTGACAAAAAGTTATCAAAAGAATTTGGATTCATCAAATGGTTTAGAAGATATAGTTTAATAAGTGTATGGAGCCATGGCAACAAAATGAATTGGCTTATATCTTCTTAATGGTTTGACTAATTAAAATTATTTTGATAACTTTTTGTCATTAGTGTCTATATATTTTGTGTGAATCAGTCAAGTGGTTTAAGATGAGATCGAAAAAGAAGTTTTTGCCAACTCAAAATGGCCAACAGACTACAACGTTCTGTACTAAAGTTGTCCATTAAATGTTACCTTAATTTTATACCAAATAATATTAAATACATTTGTCAAGCTGCATGACATGACTTTATTTATTGCTGTCCAGTTAAAATTAAAAGTTGCCTCTTTTTATTGCAGTAGCCTACATATTACTGCCTGCAAGTGTACTCATCCCAACCAGTAAACATGCCAACCATCATGAATTTCTAATGCCCTGGGTGCTAACAGCAATTTGTAAAATGTCAGCCATGTATATCAATGGAAATAAGAGATGAAGGCCGTAATACTAATGTTGTTCACCAGAGGGAGGCACAAGACATCAAATTCTTTTAGATCACACAGTTCAAAATCTGTGTAAATGGTTCAATAGATTAACTATGCAATAACATTCATTATTGTTTCATAACGTTTAATAAAGGCTAAAACAATCTTTCCAAAGAAATCTGTGATCTCCAAAATAACTTCATATTTATTTATCCTAAATTCAGAAAACATTTGTCAGACATGACTGAATACAATATATTGCGGTCCAGTAGTTAAAATGAAGAGACATTATTTGTCTATTGTATGGTACATAAAATTCCATAGAAACACACTTACATAGGCCTACTCATATTACGTTTGAAAAGAGACATGGCCATTGCAACATATCTGTATCCTCTACACAAGGCGTTTCCCAACGACACCTTGATATCAATTTGATGTCAAATATTAGTCATTGATGACGATGCTGTAACATAATTTTAAATTCGGTTTGGACGGCAATATCTTCCAGTGGTAATTGGGTGAAAATAGGAAGTTTATCCCACACTGAAATTGGTTTGATGTATTTGTAGGCCAATATGTTTGATGTTCAGTTTACATAAAATCAACATCATGTCATGTTTTTGACTTCAGTTTGATGTCTTTTTTGTTCCCTTTCATGGGAACTTCGAACTGCGTCCTCTAGGGGTCGCTATGGGGAATGCCTCGTCGTGACCCGTGTCTGAAGCATATATTGAAAAAACACCAACTCGTTGGCCGGCGACAGCCATGACGTCACTACCGGTGCGACTATAGTATAAATAGGTCTCTCTTTTCGAGTAAAGAGGGGCAGCCATCTGCTTCCCGCGATTCAGGACCCGCCGCTGCTGAGGCATGGAAGGGAATGAGCTCGTGGGGATCGCAGGTGGATCTGTCTGATGAGTTTGAAGAGGAGTTTCCCTTTCGCGATCGTGCACGAGAGTGAGCCGCTGGAGGATGATGTTATTTCATTAACATTGTCTGATTCAGGGGCCAGTGCTCTGCTGGGATCAGCCCAGCAAAAGCAGGAAGTGTCTGAGGAGGGCAAAGAAGCTGAGGCTGAGCCTTCCCAATCCTCCTGCCCTGCGTATGATAAGCTTTTGGAAATTATGGATCGCGCCACGGCGAGGCTTTACTTGCCGTGAAACGGGGAACCATGGTTACATAAGTAACCTGAGACGATTTTTGATGTCTTTTCAACATCAATTGCCCACTGGGTTGTGCTTGGACCCCAATGATTGCCACTTCATCTATTTTTAATTTGAGTTTTTTTGCTCTTTTGCGCATGCACACTTGAAAATTAGTCAGATTTGAAACTTGTAGTAGACTACAAGTGTACACACTAGATGAGCATTGGACATAGCACTACTTCACTCTTAAAAATAAACATTCCAAAATGGGGTTTTTGCAACAATGCTATTGAAGAACCTTTTTTTTCACTGAAAGAACTTTTCAGTGAATAGGTCTTAAAGAACCAATTTTGTGTTCTTACATCTAAAAAACCTTTTTCCACTATAAAAAACCTTTTGTGCATTGATTTTTAAAGGTTTTTCATGGAAACAAAGATGCTAATACAGAACCTTTATCTTTAAGAGTGTTGTAGAATTTAAGTTAGGCTTTTATCAATTTGCTAATGAGTTTACAGAAAAATCACAGGATTGAACAGTCCATGTTTTGTCAATTTGTTTGTTTGAGGACATTCTCTCCATCAATGTTTTGCAAATTCACATTTTACATGTACTTTTCATTTAGCAGATGCTTTTATCCAAAGCTACTTACAAATGAGGAACATCACAAGCAATTTGTGATGAGAGCCATAATATTCATAGTACATGACTTTTTAGTCGTAGAAGAGAAATAAAATTTTTTTAATAAATAGTGCAGATATTTAGTTTTAGATAAATATCTGTGCAAAATTTGACCTTGCAAACCTCCACTTGCAAAATCCACAAACCACCCCAAAAAAAGTCAAGGCCTGGTTGAGTCAGAAATACACAACAGATTCTCTCCATCTCATTCTTCACCTTGGCAAGAACATACAACGATTCAGTATTTCCAGGGAAAAGATAGCACAGCCCTATCTAGCAGCTCAGATAGCTCACATATGTTTCAACAGCCTGGTTCTTCTTCACTTAGAGACCAGACAGAGGCCTGCGGTAGTCCAATAAATGAGCAATGGTCCTGCCATATCTTCTATGTTCCTTTGTGAGATTTGCAGCATTAACTTTCCACTGGAATGACATTCCATTATCATTTTGAGAAAGTTTTCACGTCTTGACCACTGAAGTGATTGTGAACGTTTCATGTAGTGGACATACGAAACAGAGCTAAACGGCAGGTGAAGACTGTCCTTTGCTCTGTGTGAGGTTCCTTTTCTTTCCCAAATGACTTCAATTGAGCAAATTTATTGCTGCCCAGAAGCTTTTTACAATTTAGCCAGTGGGCTGAAAGAGAGGCGTTGCCTCTTATCTCTGTTCTTTTCATTAGAACCAGCAGGAGGAGCTCGGCTGCCTTTCCTTTTTTATAAAACCTTTTTTCTCATTGTCATTTATGGGCTTTTGCTTATAATTGAAAGGATAGTAGAGGTAGACAGGAAAGTGGAGAATATGGGGAATGAGATCAGGACATGACACAAACCTGCATCACCCAGAACAGCTCTAACATACTCTGTGCGAGTATGTAAAAGCACAAAAGGCTGTGCATTACAGTGCAACTGTTAGGTATGATGCATAGAGATAAAATATTTTGTCTGGGCAATGATAGTGCATGAAAAACAGGCATTACTTTTGTTGATTTGCATTGCTAGAATTACATATCACTGTTTGCAGTGGGTTGCAGCTGTAATTAAGCTTTTATAATTAGTTTCTAATTACATTATATTATATGCCTATAAATCAAAAAGGACATTGTGACTGTTTTTTTAAATGGCTGTTAAATGTGAAATAATTAGTAAATAAATTACAAAAGGTCATGCATTGCAGTGCAATTATGTGAAATATTTTTAGTTACCATTTTAAAGGTCACGTGTGTAATTTTTCTCTATATTGAAATACTTTCACCTATCCGACAACTCAAATTCTGGCTCAACCAATGGTGTACATGTAGCAATGATGGAGGAAGTGCAAGAAAAACAGGCATAACTTTTGTTGTGCAGAAATGAAACAAACAAGACATAAATATCAAGATTTGCATTGCCAGAATTAAATATCACTGCTCGCAATGGAGCAAAAGAAAAGTTCAAGATTAGGTTTGAGGCTTTTATTACATTTAAATTACATGCTGCATCCGAGATGCTTTGCTCTGTACACTTGTTCTTGTTTTCTTCAAGTAATATAGTTCATTAGTCTAACTTTATGTTTATAAACATAGCTATGTGTCGCATTATAGAAATCAGATATGTGAAGTCACATACTGCATATCAATGCAAATACTGGCTGTTTTACAATAGCTTGGAATGTGGCTCATGGAATCAGATTTTAAAGCAGGAGCTATAATTTTCTTGCATCATTCAAAAGCCCCAAACAAGATTTCTGCAGGTTTTATGATGGTAAATTTAACAATTTTTAAGACCAATTAAAGAAAATTTAAAGGGGTCATATGATGCTGCAAAAAATAACATTATTTTGTGTATTTGGTGTAATGAAATGTGTTTATGCGGTTTAAGGTTAAAAAAACACATTATTTTCAACATATTGTACATTATTGTTTCTCCTCTATGCCCCGCCTTTCTGAAACGCGTCGATTTTTACAAAGCTCATCGGTCTGAAAAAGCGAGGTGTGCTGTGATTGGCCAGCTATCCAGTGCGTTGTGATTGGCCGAATACCTCAAGCGTGTGACGAATATGTTACGCCCCTCACCGTATTGTGAAGCCGTCAGGCTGGAGCGATGATTCAAAAACATGAAAACCCATTATAAACGAGGCATTCGTTGCATGACCCCTTTAAGGAATAAATTGAAGGGGATGCAATTCGCCAATATGTTCTCTTATTATAAATGTCTATGGAGTTGAAAGTTTACACTTGAAATTTAAAAAAAATACAACTTCCAACAGATCTCCATTACTTTCTAATTAATTTTACAGAAAATAGCTTCTGAATACTTCTGTTCCCAACCACTAGAATATGGAAATAGCAGTAACTTTTATGGTACCTGCAAAAAAGTGATGTTCTTCCTCTATTTTTGTCTTGTTTTCAAGTACAAATGTCTAAAGATTCTTAAATCAAGATACATTTACTTGAGAAGCAAAATGACATAAGATAAATTGATCAAAATGAGTTAACTGATCAAAGTGAGTTAATGATTAAAACAAGAACAAATATCTGCCAATGGGCTCAGAAAAATCAATTGAAAGAGAAAACACGTTTTCACACCTCATCAATAGATATTTGTTCTTTTTTAAGCATAAACTCACTTAATTTAGTTTAATTTCGCAGAAAACAAGAAAAAGAAAAAAATGGATTTCACATTGCAGATTATAAAAACAGCTGAAAAATTCCATATCTAGAGACCTGAGTAATCAAACAGATTTAAGAAGTAAGAAACCACCTAAAGCACCCAAACTACCGAACAACATCATAGCAACCATTCAGAACATCCTGGTAACCACGCAGCCATGTGCTTAAAAGCACTCAGAAAACCTTCTACGGCCATGGCATTGTCGCACTGGGGGCTTTTGCACAGGGAAGCACCACTCACACACTTTCCACAGCTCATATACATGACTAAATTAAAGAAAATGCAGAAATGTAGTTCTGTATTTTCTACAAAAAGGTGTTGATTTGTGTGAAGAATCCATCAACACTCGTTCAGTGTGCATACAGAATAAAATGTCTTTACTTCTTACTTACACAGCAACAGTGGCTTTTCCAAAGACACAGAGCTCAGGATCATGCACTTATTATATTGCAGAAATATCATCATAACCCAGTTGTAAAGTACAGCAGAAGAATTACTACAAATGCACACTGTGAAAAAACTAAACTATATTAATATAAGAGGATGCTGAATTTTATGGCACAATGTTCTTTTTAGGCCATTTATGGCTCCTCCATAGACAGAAGAACACAGTTCCTCACCTGCAGGCCAGCAGGGCTTACCTTATCATCTGCTCTTTTGTCAGAGCTCTTTCTTTTTCCATTTCTTTCATTCTGAATATTCTGATTCACCCAGAGGGTTAGAAATGGAGAGAGCTTTTATAAGTTCACCAGAGGATGGATGAAACTTGAGTGGGTTTTCTCAACCTGCTAGATAAAAGTGACAGTATCTGCTCTAGTAGGTTCAGAGGTTTGAACTGCAAAAACTTTACTGGAAGTCTATTTTCTGTGGAAACCTGTTTTCATCTCAGAGTAGAAAAAATGTAATTTTGATGTGAAACTGAAAGTTTTTGAGTTTAATTTGAAATAAAAAAAGTTCCATTGTGAACCCATACTTGGTGTTAACCCATACTTGGAATTAGTGCTCCATGGGTTCACAACTTGGAATTGTGAACCCATACTTGTGGTGACCCATACTTGGAATTAGTGCTCTGCATTTAACCCATCCAAAGTGCACACACACAGCAGTGAACACACACACACCGTGAACACACACCCGGAGCAGTGGGCAACAATTTACAAGTTACAATTATGAGAAATAATCTGCGGTTGCATTAAATAAAATTGCAATGAGAAATAAAAAAAGTGGATATAAAGTCCTATGGGCAATTACAAGAAAACAAAATTCAGCTGTGGAATATAAAGTCACATTGTGAGATATAAAATCACTATTACGAGAAAATATTAACCACAAGAAACAGTTAAAACTGTGATATATAATTATTATTATTGTGAATATGTTTCTTCTTTTTGTATATTTTGTCATTGTTAATATTTAACTGTCCTGTGATGACTCCTTGGAATGTGTTTTTATAATAATAGTAAAATTGTGATATATAAAATACATAATGGTGGCATATAGTCACTTATCTTTTTTTATTAATTTGAGATAGAAAATAGCTTAAAGCACTAAATAAATAAATAAAAACCAGTAAGGCAACCAATAAAACAAAGAACAACAAAAAATGTGACTACTCTCATCCTGTTAATGAATATGCAGCTATTCTTCTCTGTTCTTTGTTGTCCTTTCACAGTATCAATTCATGCTCATGTAATTTAGTGACTGTAATCTCTCATCCCCAGCAATAATTTGTTTACATGATGTGACAAAACCATTCAAACTATCCAAACACAATGACAGAACATCATCAGTGTTTACACACCACAACAACCCTGTGCTGTGACAAAGACAAATGGGCGGCCATCATGGAGCTCTGGTGGGCTTTCTAGGCTTCTAATTACATGCCTATAAATCAAGACGGGCATTGTGACTTAGGGCTGGACGATATGGCCAAAATTGATATGACGATATATTTCTTAATTTCGGTCGATACGATATAATTCCGATATCGATATGAACACTATTAAAAAAGCCTCATAAAGCCAGCAGTAGGCGCTTTTAGAGTGATAAAACTAGCGGTTTCTCCAGTAATGGCTGTAATCAAAGCAGCTCCGCTCATGAATGCTACTTTATCAGATCAAATGAAAATGCCATCGAAACTTTTCTGAAGACAGTCGGTTCCCTTCAGAGATGCATTCATATAAAACACCCGCGCCGTGTTATGATTTTGAAACGTGCAGTGCTCATGTTTATTCAACGAAGTCAAACGGCACAAATAAATCAATGTATGGGAAACTGGTAATGTATATCGAAATATCGGAAATGTGTTTAAAAATCATATCACCGTTATTGAAAAAAATTATATTGCGATACATATTGATATTGAATGATTGTCCAGCCCTATTGTGACTGATATATTTTTAAATGGTTGTTAAACATTAAATAATCAGGTTTTGGGATTATACAGTAAATTATTATTTTGTTAGATCATTCTGTTTGACAAGTAAAATGGGTACATCTTTACATTTAAATTTATTCATTTGGCAGATGCATTTATCCAACTCAACCAAGAAGTGAGCAATGACACAACAAATGGAATTAGTCATTTCAGGAAAGAGTCACAAATATATAAAAGGAGACACAAATCAAAAAACTTGCAAAGTGAATTTTTTAACAGCATAAGTTTAAATGATTGACATTTTTAGTGCACAAAGTTGTGTGAATGTCTTTACAAAATTTTCATGTTATTAATATTTTGAAATGGGGTTGGAATTGATAGCTAGGAGGAAAAAAACTTCTCAGCTGTTTCTCCTAAAATTCCTTTGGAGAAATAAAAAGACACAAATGGGACAATTGATACAGTAAGAGTAGAGTACACAAAACACAACACGTTAAATGTGAATAGGATAACTCAGATCATTTGTAGACATTGTTGAGATGTCCTCTAAAGCTCCAAAGCGAAAACATCCATGCGTCTCAGGAGAAAAACCTCAAGTAAAAGCCACCATTTGCTCTCAGTTTAGTCTCATTGCTTTTGGAGAAACAACTGCAAGATTTTCCTTTCCCTATGGGAGAACAGATCATCTAAATGGGATATTTCACCCAAAATGAAAATTCTGTCATTTATTCACCCTCAAATGTCTTTTTTGTCCATGCAATGAAAGTCAGTGGGGTCTAATGTTGTTTGGACACCAGGTGGTATGTTAACATGCACTAATTTTCATCAGTTGGAATGAATCCAATCTGTTTTAGATTCTATAAGTTCATTTATGTGTTCCGAACAAAACGTCAGTGCCGAGTCGCCACATTAAGAACTGGAGAAAGTCGCTGCTATAATGTCACTCGAGCTAAGAGTACACAGTAATTGTGTTTTCTATGATAACACATCTAAAAAGAAATGTATGTCAGAAGAATTTTTTTTTAAAATGTCCCTTCATGAGACACTAAAAAAAAACATCTGCAGGTTTGTATGGCATAAAATGTATGTAAACATACACATCATGGCACTACATGTGTGTGCAAGGTATTTTTAGTGGGATTCAAGCATTTACATGCTTAATTTTTTTTCCTGTCAGCCGTTTTTAATTTCAGGCCTACACCACCCCTTTCAATCCAAACAAAATTTCATTCAGACAGAGCTCATCAGATCAATCGAAGTCTTACATGAAGGCTTTTCTTCTGATTACTAACAGATTTTTTCAGTGCATGACTTTTAAAACATCTTCAAAAGTAAGAAAATCATACAGTTTTGGAATAACGTGACATTTTTAATTTTTACATTTTTTCATGAACTCCCATTAAGTGTCAAAATGTCTGTCAAGACTATCAATGTGTTTTGGTGTTGTTGAGCATCAGACTGTAACGGCACACCCCTGGTTAATCCATCCCAACTCTGGTTTCACTCCATATGTCTCTCACAATCTCTGTAACAGCTGTTCAAACTCTTGTTAATATTTGCTGAATATGTGAATCAATTTGTATAAATATTCATGTGGGTCAGATGCATATACTCAACCTTGGCCTGCTCATTCTCCCGTCTCTTTGCTTCACTCACTAACACAGACAGGCATTGATCTAACCAGCTCTGTATGACTGGATGTTCTGAGTAAAAAAAAAAAAAAAAACCCGTGGAGGTCAGTTAAAGCTGAAATGTAACTCAGCATCCACAACACTGTCAAAATTACAGTATTTTCTACAATTTCCTGTGCTGAGGCACCAAATGACATGAATCAGACAAAAATTTTACATTTTAGTTTGTTTTGTCAGCCTGTGGAGTTTGGTCATGAAAAATCAAAGAGAAAGATGAAAACAGACATAGCAATTTTCTTTCGAGCTTGTTTATTTTTTTTTGAGCAGTGGTTCATGAGATGACTGGCTGGCTCCAGCTCCTTCATCCAGAGGTTTGGAGGACACCAAGAGATCGTCGTCGGAAAGACGACGATTTATTTGTGTCCTCTGAGTGAGTTAAGGCCATCGTAGCTTTGCAATCAGAGGTTTGATTTGTCCTTGGACAGAGTGAGAACCACCCGCACGCTCGCATCTCAACAGCAGCGCCGCATGAGGATGTGTGGAGAAACACGCACATTGGCAACACACCCACACACAAACATACTGACAAGCGCAAACATGCATGATCCCATTCTGCCCACAGCTAATCTGAGCACTGGTCTATATTAAAACATAGATCATCGCCATCGTACTAGTGTGAGTCCACAGACTCAGTGAATGTATTTCAATAAAGTCAACTTGAAATCAAAATCAACACTGTTTACTTTACTCCTAGTCATTGTGAATGATTTCAATAATGCATGCTATTCCAAAGAAAAAATATTTGCCTACATAATCTTTCATTAAAATGCAGTAATTTGGTCTTCCTCTCCAACAACTTTTCAGTCCTGCTGGTGTCCGTGTTTTACAGTATGGTTAACCAACATCCAAACAGCTATTTAGACATTGTTTTAGCAAACTTGCAAGTGCCATTCTTCGTATTTAATGGCCACTTGTCACAATCCAATCAATTTATCCAAAAATACACTACCAGACAAATATTCCAAATCATCAAGGCTGCATACATTTGAATAAAAATACAGTAAATACAGTAATATTATGATATATTATTACAATTTAAAATGTTATTAAACTTCTATTTTAATATATTTTTAAATGTAATTTATTTCTGTGATGCAAAGCTGAATTTTCAGCATCATTACTCCAGTTTTCAGTGTCACATGATCCTTCAGAAATTATTCTAATATGATGATTTGCTGTTCATTTATTATTAATTATTATTGGAACTCAGTTATTAATAGTGGTTATAATTTTTATCAATGCTGAAAATGTCAATGCTTTTGAATGGCAGTGTATCGCGTTTTTGACAAAAATATTAAGCAGCACAACTGTTTTTAACATTGATAATGAAAATAAATATTTATTGAGCAGCAAATCATCACATTAGAATTATTTCTGAAGTATCATGTGACACTCAAGCTGATGCTAATGATAAAATAGAAAACCGTTACTTTAAATAGTAATATTTCACAATATGACTGTTTCTTACGTTTTTTTTTTTTGTTTTTTTTTTGATAAAAATAAATGCAGCCTTGGTGAGCATAAAACAAATCTGAATTATTCCAAACTTTTGAATGATAGTGTATATACATTTTCTGTTGATATGTACTGAAAATAGAAGAAAAATAATGTAATGAAGGGGGATCTACCAAAACAAGATGAAAAAAAAACCTAAACAATTTCAATCATTTATACATTACATAAAGTGCAGTCTAAGTATAGATATAGTTTCACCCATCAGGTAAAACTCTTAAGTCTGATCACTTAATAAAGTAACAGCTCTCTTCTCAACAAGACAGGAATCATTCTTGTCCCTAGCACAAATTACACACCAAAGTTTATTACTAAAGGGTTAATAGGTTGTTCAATCAAGTTTGAGCAATAGTAATATTGATGCTTATCCTAGTAAACATCATTAATTTTGGAGTGTTACTGTCCCCTTAATAACAAGTGCTAGGCTCTTGTATATTGGTGGGGGTCTGGTATTGTTAACTTGTGACTATTGTACTGTAAGCCCCTTTGACACATTGAGGCATGTCTGCATCCTTTCTCTGAGCCTCCAGAGCTGTGATTAGCATCCTGACAGAGTTAAGGAGCTGGTGGTGATGCTCCTGCAGGGCAGATACACATCACACTAAACTTGAAAGACAGCCCCACTACAGTCGGCACTGCTGGCGACCGTTCTACCCCCTCAGCCCCAACACACACACTGTGTCCCTCATTCTCTCTCACTTATTACTTCTCGCCTTCTTTCTTCTGGCTCTCCGTCACTTCTGCCTTTGCAATCACATATGCAAATTGTACAATATAAACTGGCAGGGGTTTGACGGAGAGACAGACATAGAGAGAGAGAAAGTGAAATGCACACTTTCTCGATCGCTATAATAAATATATAGTTCAGTCATGAAACTCTAGATGATATTCAGAGAGTTAAACGACTTGGCACAAGCTGATTGCTTCATATAAGTAAACGGGTTTCACTCTGATTTCAGTGCATTATTGCGTTTGTCAGATGTACATTTTTAAACTAGAAAACATACAAGTTGTAAAACTACGTGCAGGTTATTCGCATGAGGAGTAATTACCAAGCATGCATTGTTCATATAACAGCAGTGGCATTAGCAGCAGCAGCAAGCAGTTTTCCTAGTTCATGTATGTGAGAATACAACATCAACCGTGTGGATGTTAGAACAGTAAAGTGAATTGGGGATTACCTTATTTGCCCAAAATCTCCAATGCTTGTTGCAGTTGGTGTTTCACAGTTGTTTACAGTTTTAAGTCAAGGTGAACCCGTATAACTGTCTTTCATAAACGTCATACTGTCAACAGCCTTACGTATTTTAATGAGCAACAGAAAATAATATATCCGCTCATACGTGTATTCAGCCGCATTGCAATGCCCTAGGGGTTGAACGACTTCTGATTTTTTGAAGTCGACTTTTATGTGATGTTTACAATACAACCGGAGCACATGCCGCTGGAGAGGGGCGGGTCGTTTAGACGCGCGCTAGAGGCGGTTTAGCCAATCACAACACACTGGGCTAGCTAACCAATCAGAGCCCATCGCCTATTTCTGAGGGA
>NW_015549731.1:552213-553074 GCF_001515605.1 Sinocyclocheilus anshuiensis
CTCATACATGTACTCGTGCCGCATTGCAATGCACTTAGTCAGAAGAGGGAGCGCTCATTCTTAAAGGGGCCACATCTTTATTTCGCTCGTTACGTTGTTCAGCGATAGTGAAGAGTTTATTATAAAAGTAATGTTTAGTGATAGTTTAAAGATAATTAATCATGAATTTGTTAAAAATATAAAGATACTACTAATAATAAATCATTTCCAATCAGTAGCCCATGTACAATGTAGCTAACAGTAGGACACTCTTAAACTGGAATTTACTATTTGTGTAAATTATTGGTTATAAATTATAGTACTTTCATTGAGTGTAGCAGCAGTATCATAGAATTCAGATCACATTATTAGCGAATTGTTAATTGCAGTATGCATAGCAAATCAAGTCAAATTATTAGTGTTGTTTATAGCAGCAGCAGCAGGAAGTATCTGGTTGCAACTTGCATGAAATTTCAGTGATAACCATGGGCGTCGCTAGGCCATTTATAGTGGCCCATATAGCTAGGCTATAGCCCCCCTAAAATGACTACTCAGCCCCCCTAAAATTTTGCTATTAGTTCCATAAACTGTACACGAATTTGTGATCGGCTCAGTCCCCTTTAAATTTCATATGAAAACGACTGCAGACTATCGGCTCCTCCCCGTATTTCAGCGCATTCTTTTTCAATCCGCAGACTGCGGCGGCGCAGAGCGAGAAACAGAGGACAAGGTGTGTGTTTATCGATAGATTGTTATAATATCTGCATCTGTGCAGTTCTTTGTCATAAATACAGTTAACAAAAGGTCAACAGGGAGCAATCGGTTTCCATCGACTGTAAAGTTTTCGCTGCGTTCACCCGTCATCACACCACAGCGAAAACT
>NW_015549731.1:553096-555596 GCF_001515605.1 Sinocyclocheilus anshuiensis
AATTTCAGTGATAACGCATGGGGTAAGTAACTCTTTAAAGTGAAATAGGCATTTTATTTCTTTGCTGCTTTAACAGGGCTTACAGTAGATTTTGTGAACTCTTCAAAGCAAAATAGCCATTATTTGATTGCGTTTGCTTGTTAATAAAGACGCTTGTATCAATTCTAAGTACTTTTGCGCAGCTATAGCAGCATTATGTATTGCATAGCTATTCAGATCACTAGTTTAGTGAATTTTAATAGCAGCAGCACGCATGGCAAAATTCAGACGCAATGTTAGAAATATTAGCAGCTGTCTGCATGGCAGTCCAATTATCACTGTTGCTAATATAGCAGCGGCAGCATAAAGTACATTTAGTTGCATGAAATTTCAGTGATAAGATAATGCTTGGATGGTAGTGAACTTTTTAGGTGAAATAGGCATTTTTTTTACTTTGTTATTCAGTTCAACAGGGTTTATAGAACTTTTCAAAGAGAAATAGGCATTATTTGGGTGTTTGGTTATTTAATAAATGGGCAGTAGCAATTCTAAGTACCTTTGTGCAGCAGTATGCATAGTTATTCAGATCGCAATGTTAGCAAATTTTATAGCATGCATAGCAAATTCAGATGCAAGGTTAGAAATAATATTAGCAGCAGCATGCATAGCAAATCATATTATTATTTTGCTAATATAGCAGCGGCAGCAGAAAGCGCTTTAGTTGCATAAAATGTTAGTGATAAATCTTGGAGGGTAAATGTAACTCTTTAAAGTGCAATAAGCATTTATTACTTTGCTTATTCAACAGGGCTTACAGCAGGTTTCGTGCAGTTGCGGACCGCTTTACCAATTGTTACGGGTCAATTGATATGGTCATATTGTGCTGCTTGTGTCTGGCATAGACATCATGTTAGAGTAAAATAGGCATTCGCCTAGCTACTTATATGCCTAATATTAAACCATTCAGCAAAGCCGGCCCAGGCTCACACAGATAGTAAACACACGGTCTCACGGCTCTCTGGAGCAGCAGCAGTACATATGTCTTGGCAATAGATCTGCTTGTGTTGGGGGGTTTTATCTTTTATATTCCTTCTGCCTTATAGGGATGATTTTAAGCATATTATTGCATAGCAGCAGCATACATATTTAATTGTTTTGTTTCTTCTTCCAGCTTTGTTGGGGGGTTATTTTATATGCTATTTGTGCAGCAGCAGTATGTCTTAAATACTCACGGCACCGTATCGCCATATGCATTGGCTGAAGTAAGTTCCTGTACTTGCTTGCAGCAGCAACAATAATCTACAACTACAGCAATAACCAACAACAGCAGTAATTCAGCAGCAGTGTAGCAGATCTATTCTGCCAAGACCAAATACATTAACATTGCCATATCCATCACCATGCAAAAATGTTCCGAGAGTTCTCATGATTGAAATAAATTTAAAATGAGAGAAACACTTCAAAAATAAACTCAAACCTCAATTGTGTCCTAAATTGTAAGAAAAGTGTAAATTCAAAGGCAGGTTAGGTTAATAGGTGCATTTTAAAATAGATGATACAGGTTATTTCCCATCATAAAATAGATAAAATTACAACTGTTCAGTTGTTGTTTTATATTGTTTTAAAAATACAAAATTAAATTATCTATAAAAAAATATGTTACAAAACATTTCACAGCAAAATATGTATTATAAAAGTTTTATTTAAAAAAATGTATAATTAGTATCATAAAAGTAAAATATATAAAATATAAATATACAAAAGCATGAAAAAAGTATGTTTTATACTTTTTAAATTTAGTACATACATTATATATATTTCTATTCTAAAAGTGCATATAGTAGAATATAAACATATAATACTTCCATACAAATAAACATTTAGTATATATAAATGTACAAGTGTAAAATATATAGCATAAAAACATGTATTGCAAAATGTATAAAATATAGATGTAAAAATTATATACAAATCGAGCATCATGTTAGTTCAGGAAAGCCACATCAGTCAAGCTTGCATCAGCTGACAGTCAGCTGTTCCTGATGTGTACCAATACAGTTTTGACACCTATCACAGCGGTCTATTTAAATCCCCATTCATTCAGCCTCTCTTCTATTGCATGGCTGCACACACGTTGCCACCTATTGTTTTGGAGGATCTCATTTCCTCTGGGTTGCAAGGGCAGCCTAGTCTAAATGTTACTTATACTTTTGTCTCCACACAATAATGTAACCATGTTCCAGATTCGAGGGAAAGGAATGTAAAAATATAAAGAATTGAAAACTGAAAAGAACTGTCACTGAAAATCCCCAATTAAAAATTTGGAATATGTCTAGAGTTAGAATAGGACAAAGAACTTAACATCAAAACAATTGCACACATCACCTTTAAACAACTGTCAATAAAGTATTTGGCAGCTTCACAGAGCGGACATCTTATCTTCAAGTATCTTTTAAAGGGGTCCTATTATGCTTTTTCACTTTTTCAACTTTAGTTAGTCTGTAATGTTGCTGTTTGAGCA
>NW_015549731.1:556404-563747 GCF_001515605.1 Sinocyclocheilus anshuiensis
TCTCTCTCTCTCTCTCTCTCTCTCTCTCTCTCTCTCACACACACACACACACACACACACACACACAGCCTCATTATCTGCGACATGCAGCGGTAGGATTAGCTCTTGAAGTTCCATTACCTCGCTTAAATCTACCCAAGTAAGATTTTTCTTCCTCCTAGATGGTACTTCCTTTCCTTATCGGCATGTTTTCACACTTCTCTACCTGTCCACGCAGCTATGTCTTATCTCAGCTTAAATGTGCACATGCACAAAACCCTCTAAAACACGCTTAAATGTTTCAAGCAGTTTCAAGGAGTGTTCACATTCAATGAAAGACAGTTTTCACCACTGTCAGTTACTGACAGTTAACACAATTAACCAGCTACCAATCAATCACAAATCAATCAAACCAGCTTGCGGTTCGGCCCACCACAACCACATCAGTTCAGTAAGAAACCATATGCTGCACTGCATTCTGGTTGACACCTTGTAAAAGTGAACTCACAGTAACTGCAGTGTGAAAGCATCAGCCTGCAGTGTATTAGCACTTGTCTGTACAATTTATGAATGACAAACCCGCAAGCAGCCAATAAGAATGAACTAGTCTGCAATCATTTAATCCAACTCTAATTTACATTGGCTGAGGAGGCTTTGATCCGTTCGGCTTCTTTATGATTGGACACAAGTGGTACGTGGGATTGCCTAGTGTGCCTTACTATCCTCTCTATTCAGTACGTCAGGCCCGAGGCACTAGCTGTCCCAGTTATGACACACATTTATATGTACTGCAATGAATTACAGCATCAAAGTCACAACATACTGAAGAGGAGCTAGCAGGAGAAAGAGCATGTGTGGGTAGTTAGGTGTTCAAAAGAGAGAGAGAAAAAAGAGTGTGACTGGGAGACGCTAAATGAGCGAAATGGGATTGCAGATGAATAGTGAAAGAGAAGACTGGGAATAAAAAGAACGAAAGATCAGAGTTTTTACAGTTATCCAAGGGGCATCAAGTGTACTTGATTTTAGAGAAACCTATTAGCTGTTATAAAGTAATCTGAACTAAAACATAAGCCTTTTCTAGCTGCGTGGAAAAAATAACTTTTGTCAAATGAAAAAAGAAAAGAAAAACAACAGGTGTCCTTGTTTTTTCCTTATAAAATCTTGATCAAATGATCAAGTGTGCAATGATTTATGGCCAATTATTCCTTCTTGAAGATCTTGCAATGTTTGCATTTCTTCATTCAAAATTAAAAAGAATTTGATATGTTAATAATACACAAACTCTCCACAGATGTTGGGTACTTAAAAGTACTTCAAATTTATCTTCAAGCATGCTTCGATTTAATTTGCAAGCAGCGAGCAGACACCTGCTCCACACAAGCGACAAAATAAATGCATGCATGCACACATAAAATAAAGTGCATGCTTTCTTTTTTTGGTGGGGAAAAGGCTGGAGGTTGTGAAACACATGACATGTCCTTTGAGAACAAGGTTGGGAACACTCGACTACATGAAAAGGAAATTAGAGTGCAGCACAGGCAGGTTTGCGAGAGCTGCTCTGCCACTTACTGAAGAAGATGTATTCCGTGTAGCTGCTCCAGAGCTTCTCATCTCTGTACTGGTTAACGAACGCAGCTGTCCCACTTGAGTTGCAGGCTACCATCTGGAACCCAGCCTCGCTCAACCTGTCGAACGCTTGCTCCAGGTAGGTGAACTTCAGGTAGAAGCGGGAGGTGTACTTCTCTGGTGGACGGTCCGGATCTCGACTTTCATTTAGAGTGTCCCCGAAAACTTCCTTCGCCAGGGCGATACGCCCGCAGACCATGATCCGTGCCACACGGCGAAACTTAGCATCAGTTTGGTTATCCCTCACCATCGTGTAGGATCCCCGATAACCTATCGTAATAAACCCAGACCTCTTGTCCAGGGTGGAAGAGGAAGACGCGTAGGTGGTGGCACAGTTTCCAGTTCGAGTCACCAACTCGCTACTCTGCGAACTTTCCTCAATGTCGCTCTGGCAGCCTTCGTCATTGAGCGAGCCTTGCTTGGCTACACGTGGGCCTAAAAGTCTAAGCAGTTCCCCTAACTGGAAGTGCTCGGCCTCACGCTGAAGACGTTCCCGCTCCGGGAAGTGTTCTGGTAGCACAAGCTGGCGGTCCCGTAGGAAGTCCAGCACGTATCGGAACAAGAACCCATCGCGGTCAATGAAGAAGCGCCCTCGGCTGTCACGGGGCAACTCGTGTGGGCTGCACCGTGTGAACATGGTGTGGAGGGTGGTGTCAGGTACGCTGACTAGGGTGGAGCGCTTGGTGACGTACACCTGGCCACCAACGTTGAGTTCCATGACCTCCGGGTATGGACTTGACACCTCACTAATAGGGAGTATGGTTTCCTTCATGGCCATGGTCCAAACACACCAACACGACAAGGTAAACAGAAGATGAATGAAGAGAGGCGACTCTGGAAATATCTCAAAAAGAAGCAGGGAACGAATCCATAGAGGTCCACGCGTGATGGATATGAGTCAAGACTTCATTGCCAAACAGCTGTTAAAGTTTGAAAGAGAACTACATCGCTGCTGGAGAATGAGAGAGGGATAGAGAGAAGAAGAGAGGGAGATTAAGAAAAAGGGAAGAGGAGAAGAGAAGGGGATGGAGTGCTATCAAGTTTCCTCAGCGGTCTAAGGGAAGCCACAGTGACATCATCTACAGAATGAGAGAGGGAGTGGAGGTGTAGCTGCACAGTCCTGCCTTTTAAAGAGACAGCGTCGCAATAATTTACACATTACAAAAGCATGCAGCCAAAAATTAATTACCATCAAAGGATAAGTTATAAACCCATAGAAAAAGAAAATGAGAAATGCATTTTTTGGTTTGTTCTTTCAGTTATGTGCATACTGTTGTGTAGAATAATGACCTCTCTAAATGACTTTCTGGTGTAATTGAGTTGGACTCAAATGTCTGCATGTTGTGGCACAGTGAATAATGAACAGGCACACAATGTGATTGTCTCATGGGAATAAACACAGATTAGCTGTAATTCTCACATTATCTCTGCCAAACCATTAAAACAGAGGGAGAAAGAGAGCGAACGAGAGAGAGGTGCTTCATTAATCACCCAGCAGACTATATTGCCACCTAGGGGCCATATTTAAATATATTTGGTCAGGTTTGTCATTGAAATTGAACAGATAAGCAGTAAAACAATGACCAGTTCTGTTAAAATTTATTTCAATTTCTGAATGAACAAAAGATTGCAAATCAGGGTGAGATTTTAAAATGATTTCTTGATAGATTTAAAAACATTTTGAAGAGAAATATTGAAATAAATGCTGGATGGAGAGTATTTACAGGCTTAGCTGCGACATTTCCCCGTTGCATTTGGTTGTGACTGATTCATATATATTTTTAGATTAGTATGATTGGTAACCAGATCAGATAATATAAACTTAACTAGCAAATGGTAAACATTCCAAAAGATGGCAACCTCTTACATCTGGCATTAAGATGGGTTTTGTATCAGGGTAGTATCTGAATATTTTTAGCTGAATGCATTTAAACCTTCATTCTAATGTGTGTCAAGTGTGTTCGGATAGAGAACTGACTGCACTTACTTTTACTTTACTTTTACTTTTAGCCATTTAGCAGACGCTTTTATCCAAAGCAACTTACAAATAAATTTACCCCCGCAAAATGCAAATCTCCATTTAGCCTACATATTAATAGAGAGGTTCTGACACATTTCATTAATTTACAGAATTTGAAAAGAAAAAAAAACTGATGGATAATTGAACATGCTTTCTGTCATTTCTTGCATTTGCTCTTTTTAAGAACCCCCCTGTAAAGAAATTAACAGGGATTGAAAGTGAAGAAAAGGACAGAAAAAGTTTTGAAGCACTTTCTTAGAAAAGAGAGAAATGAGATTGCATTAATTAAAGTTCTAAACACGATCAAAACCACAGACCACTACCAAATGCTTTAGCAATCCAATCACAATATGATATAGAATAACACATTATCAAAAAAGCATGACAATGTGATGTGTAAAGGGAGCCACATATTCACCTGCTTAAGATTCATTTTTAGACTTAAAAATCATTGTTATTGGTTAGTTAGAGACCCAGATTCAAAACTTGTCTGACAATTTAAGAGAAAAGTGCAAGTTTGAACCACAATATGGTCATTAAAAGAGTTGCATGATGCTTTACAGCTACGGGTTGAGTGTTGAAGTTTTAAAAGGTGTCAAATCTTTGGAAAGACAGTAGAATCTACAGCAAATTAATCAAAAGGATCAAAACATACCCAGCTACGAGGTGACATTTTCTTGAAGGACAGCAGCACACGTGGCTTTTCAGGAGACCTGGATGATGATAATATCAATGCATTACTATTTATCTCTGTCATTCTAGGTACACTGTCCCTCCTGAGGAACAATAGGCTTCCTCGAGGGACAAACTGAAAAGCAGGCCCATTGTTTTTCGGTGCTAATCACCTGGCTGAGAGCTGACAGTGAGTAATTACTGCGATCCTAAAGACCGCAGCCTTGGCGGTGTCTAAATACTACTCGCTGTTGATGAATGGACCAATTGATCTGCAGTCATATTCAACATCTGTATGTGATTCCCTTGTTAGGCCTATTTCAAACAATGTATGGTGAGTGATTTACCCATACACAGACAAATACCCACAATCAAACGGAACAGAGGATGGTAATTCGAGCACAGTGGTGTAAATTATAATGCTGTAGCCGGCCTCTATCTGTGTAATTGTATGGTTAGCTGAAAATCACAGATCTTTCAACAAAAAACACTGGATGTGGGGATAACAGCGGCGGATATTACACACGGTTTTCCTTTTTCTCTGCCTCATTCAGCCTTTTCATCTCCTTTTTTTCTCTGGAAATGCTCAGGAAAGCATCATTATGACAATTACTTTTCTCAGCTGGCTTGACGGATGATAAAACAGGCAAAAAACCCATAGACTTACAATAAAAGGACCCTAGCCATCTATATAGAGACCAGAACATCACAGAAACTTGGCCATTTTGACTTGTTAAGCAACCAATCAAAACACCCTAGCAACCATATAGCAACACAGTAAAAACCACTCAGAACAACTGCATATAATTACCCTGGCAACCACTCATAACAACACCACTCACCTTTTTTTTTTCAGAAAAGGTCTCTCCTTGTGTGATTTATCACTCTCCTGTCAGGTGATTCAGTGGCGCTCGGTGACACCTTTCGTCTTTTTTTAATTTTGACTCCATCAGCCGATCACACTCCGCTGAGACTCCACGGCCACACTTCCCTCCATGATTACACTCCGACACACACCAGTCAGACCTGCACACAGAGCTGTTCATCAGCCACTTAAGACAGCATGCGTGGCTGATTTTATGGTGGAAGGCACAGAAGTGACATTGACCTTCCCTCTGAAATAATCACTCATGAGGTAAACCGCCTGTTAAGTATGCAGCACAGTGCATGTGAATGACATACTGAATGTCATATTCAGCGCGTGCAGCTTTATCAACCAGAGAAAGAACACCACTGCCACACATTTATGTGCAGATATGCTTCAATAATGACATTTTACTGCTCTGGTTTCTTTAAAAAAAAAGTGTTTTCTGTAAGGACACTGAAATATAATGTTTTAAATCACAATTTTATGAAAGCACAAGATATTTAATATGAGACTGACTGCAAATACATGCAGAATTTTAACAATTCTCATCAATCAAATGCAACCAAACAAACCGAAATCACTCAGTGTTTGACATGACTACACAATATCAAACCTCTTACACTAAGTGCTTCGGTGTGTAACCCGTTATGCATCATTAATGCAATGGACATAATTGATGTCTCAAATTATGCAGCTTTTGAATAGAGCTGTGCTATTAAGGAAGCAATTTTCATCTGCTGGACAGTGTTGTTGTTGTAAACTCAAAACACTAAAAATCAACAACAACAAAAAAAACAAAAAAATTATAATAATTACAATTTCTAAAATGATTAAATTTTTTTTAAATAAAGCTTAATAAATACATTTTAAATTAAATAAAGCTGAAGTATAAATATATATAAATATTAGATTTAAATTAGTTGCCAAGGCAACATTTCTAAGTACTAAAATTACAAAAAATAAAACTGAAAATTAAATTAAAGCTATATAGAAATATTTGTAAAAAACTAATAAAAATGACTGAAGTACTGTACATAACAAAGGTACTAAAACTGAAAATCTAAAAAATAAATAAAATTCTAAATATTATTAAATGTTTTAATAATATATAAATAATACAACATGCAACACTCAGAATAACAAAACTGCCAAAAAAAAAAAAAAGTCCATAGACTTACAACGGCAGAGCCATAGCCTGTCCAGTAAGCAACACCCAGCAACTATATAGAAATGCCCTGACAATCCACACAAAACGTAGTATTGTGTTGAAAAGCTTTGCATAGGCAGACACAACTAACATTTTCTTCAGAATCTGAAAATGAAAAAACCTTGTCTTAATATACTATTTGTCCTCACGGCTCTGTTCCATAACACAATTATTCAGCACAAGAGATTTTTTTTATGAAGCAGCTTAAACAAATTGTTACAGTCACTTTCAATAAAATGTTAACAAAACACTCAAGAGCAGTGGTTGAAAAATCTCTGTGTCTGAAGAGGAGTGTATACAAAACTGAACAGTGACTGACAGCAGCAAATGACCGCTCTTTGCCACAGCCTTGCTTTTCCCTCGGTGGTGTGAGGGGAATGAAGACAAGCCGATCAGAGGGGACACTGCCTGCCACTGGACCCCCGCCACCCACCCGTTTGCTCTTAAATTACGGGTTTGGGGTGAGACGACTTTCTGCAGAGCAATACCGCTGTTTCTGTAGACCAGCAGTCAACATTTCACATTGAGATGAATGAAGAGGAAAGTTGTCGTCAGCATGACTTGTCAAGCTGTTTTAAAAGGTTTGAGGCAGCACTAGAGGACACACTTGAAAAAGGGCAGGTACTACAGTGTGAGCTTGCATTACCTTAAGGCCTTTAACAGGTGTCAATCATATCAAACTGTCTTAATGCATCATTTAAGAAAGGTAAAAAATGTAAGGTGCAGCCCAGAATAATTTTAAAGAAATTTTGAGGTGCACTTTAAAAAAGTGTACCTTGGTAGACATGGGTTAGAGTATATCTATCTATATATTTATTCACACACACACACACGTCTGGTTCACTATCCTTGTGGGGACTCTACATATGGCGTGATGGTTCCTCTTCAGGAACTCGAGCTGCGTCGGAGGACGCTTCGGGAACGCCCTTCAGCTTGACCGGCTCTGAACCTCGTGTGTAATCAGACCAATA
>NW_015549731.1:564382-573543 GCF_001515605.1 Sinocyclocheilus anshuiensis
CCAGAAGTGTGGCGGCCTCTAAGGCCTTCTTGGCAGGTGTCTCGATGCAGGACATCTGAGACGCTGTGGGATGGTCCACGCCCCTAACCTTCGTCAGGTTCTATGGCCTAGACATGCGAGCCACTCCTGGCTCCTCTGTTCTCGCGCCTTAGCTGTGCACGCTTCCACAGTAGGCGAGATTTGAAAGTCTGGCGGCGTGGGCATTCTCGTTCCCGAAGCGTCCTCCGACGCAGCTCGAGTTCCTGAAGAGGAACGTCTCAGGTTACGTATGTAACCATGGTTCCTCAGGGGAACGAGACGCTGCGTCTCGGGGCCATACTTTCAGCATCTCTGCCAGCGCTTGCTTCTCAATTTAGGTCCCCACGGTGACACAAGTCCCCATGAGTTGGTGTGTATTCAGGTTTAAGTCCCCACTAGTATAGAAAAACATGTACTCTGAATTTAAATGTCAAAAAAGTTACACAAGTAACAAGGCAATATGTAGCAATGTTGCTACATATATGTTCTGTTTTTATAATTATGGAATATTAAAAACTGTCAATATATAATAAATATTTCGAAAATTATTTTCGAAATTAAAAATCTTCAGAAACGTTATCCTATTCCCTATTGCCGTGTGCGTGTCCAAGTCAAGGTAATATCAAGGTACTTTAATATAACTGGTATTTTACGAGATTTCGTACTGCCCTTACAGTCTTTTGGTTGGAAACTGTGTTTAGGCTGCCTGTAGTACAAAGTCGTTCACAAACTTCACATGCAGGCGTTGAATTTAATCTTCTTTATCGCTGACAGACGATACGAAGTAGGCTATTGGCAAGTTTGGTCAGACTGAAGGTAGATATCCACTTTATTCAGCGATGTGCTTGTTTCTGTGTTCTAACGTTTCTCTTTAATCTTTTATCGAGAGTGAATCGCCGCCTCAAATGATTCAGCGCGTGAGCGAGCTGTAGTGGCGCGAATGATTTATGATTCGAGAGTCGAATCATACCGGGCGACGTCTTCATTGAAAAAAGACTCAATGAATCACTCTTTTGAGTCAAAAGAGTGTGAACTATTGGTTATATTATTATTTGTTTATATAATACAATTATACAGTTTAGAAGTCACTATAAAAGTAGGCGCGATTTTTCATGACCGTTGGAACCAGTAACGTTAGTAAACAAACAACCATAGACTCTAGTAAATACTGAAGATATAAAATATTAAATTTGTCCTAATGTCTTTAAAGCTCGATTTGATCTCTATTTTTAATATTAATATCATGATGTCAAACCATATGTTTGCTTTGAAGAGCATTACATATTCCAAATTAAGAGATGGCGCTGTTTATCAGCTGTCAGCTGATTTGAGTTGGAGGTGAGAAGTGTTTATTACACGGGTGAGGAGGTGTCTAATTTCAAACATAGAAGATGCTGTCTAAAATTGTTGACCTTTAAATTGCTTTAAATGTATGCATGAATAAGTGTATGTGAAATGCATGTGAAATAGAATATCATTAAAAGGAGAGAGTGGAGAAATTCTTGATTATCCCTCCTCCTCATTGCACACGTGCATCCTCAGAGAGTCTTTTCCAGATTATGCAAAAACAGATCTGCCAGAAATGGAGAAGACATGACGTGACATTTCCATACAGTGACTCTGAGAGAGACCTCTACATAAGACCTGCCTCCCCATAAACCTGTGAAGCAGGCAGATACAAGGCAGTCCCAGCCAGCTCTCTCTCTCTGTGTCTGCAGACAGCAACAGCATCCTGTGATTTCTCCTGATGCTCAGGACTTCTACTGACTGATCAAACTGTGATCAAATCTCAACTGAGCCCACAACCAACTGACTTATTAGAATATCCGTGCAAGTTTCTGTCTCCTGTATTCAGGTAAGTAGAGCATGGACACTATAAAAATTAAATTATTTTGCTTAAATGCAGTTTATTTAAAATTTATTTTTCATATCTTTAGTGGACACAACATAAAAATTAAACAAATAATAGAATGAATTTAAACATGAAAAAAATTAATTCTAAAATTTTAATTTAACATTTTTATTTGAAAAGAGTACTAAAAATAGTTGCATGCAATATTCCTAGATGGGATATAGTAAGCATTAAACTTCATTTTTTGTTGTGGACTTTTGGTTATAATTCAGTTGTTAAATGAGTGTTGTCATCTTAAACACGACTCTGCTAAGATGACATTCAAAGACCGCCTGAGGAATGTTTTGCTTTAGTACAGTGTAAGATCCAACTTGAGGTCAGGAATTTGTGTAAATCCCACAACTGAAATATGCTCTCTAAATTCTGTCATTCTTGTACACATTTTATATATGTATATATATGTATATAAAAATAACATAAAATACATTTAAACATGATCATATGAGTAAAATTTAGAGATTTCATTTCTTGGCCTGATATACTGATATATGTCATTCCTGTGGAAATACACAATTAATTATTGCACATTTTAGGTTTCTAAGTATATAAAATTAACAAAAATACATGAATTATGTATTTAAAAAAAAAAGAGTGATATTTGGAGATTTCACTTCTCAGCCTGATAGATTTCTACAGACGATAATATTTTGAATTTATTTTCTACATTTTCTAATATAAACAGTGTTTGATATTATTTCAGCCCTGCTGTTTCATGGAAAACAGAAAACACTGAAGATTTAAGTGAGATTTGCTTTATTTTAGTGTAACTACATGCACATTTTAACCTGGCAAATTATTAATTTATATACATTAATGTATATTCACACTCTCTTTTACAGTTTATCTTGCTCTCTTCTTCTCTCACACTTTCAAGCCATGCAGAGAGGAGGATTGTGGGATACGGTGGTTGCCATGGTGCTATGGGGCGTCTGGCTGCCCTCCTGTCTCAGCCAGACCACCTCACCCTCTCAGGATGGAGAAATGAAATTTCGTCTGGCTGGATACCCTCACAAGCACAACGAAGGGAGAGTGGAAGTGTTTTACAACGGAGAGTGGGGCACCATCTGTGATGACGACTTCACCTTGGCCAACGCTCATGTTCTCTGTCGCCATCTAGGGTTTGTGGAGGCACTAAGCTGGTCGCACAGTGCCAAGTATGGACCGGGCACTGGTGAGTTAAATGTGAATCTTATTAGTAAAACGTCATTTTCATTTTAGTGCGGTTTAGGTATTTCATTTTTTCATATCTGAAAGTCAGCTTTGTCTATACGCTCTCAAAAAAAAGTACAAAAGCTGTCATTGGGGTCATACCTGTCAAAAGGTACTCCTTTGTACTTTATTTACCCTGAAAGGTTGCATATTAGCACCTTAAAAGGTACCTAAAATGTACATATAGGCAGTGGTCGAATTGTAAAAAAATTTCAGGGGTGATGGTGTGTTCAATTTCTTTTTGGGGAGTCCTGGGGGAGTCCTGTGGGTCCTGTAGCTTATTTTACATAATGATTACAAAATTTGTCTAATTTTTAAAAAGGTTTTTATTTAATGAAAAATTTGCCTTATTAAATGAGCTATTATTTATAAGCTTTTTTGGCCTGAAATGGAGGAATTTTGGTCAATATTGACAATTAAACAATATTTTGCTAAATGTGCTTTTGTGCTGAAACCTTGGCTAGTTTAGGCTCGTCATGGATAAATAATGATGACAATAAAACCACCAGAAGGTGGCAGTAAGCCCTTGTTTTCATCAATTATTTATTGAATCGTTCAAATCAAAGACTCGTTCAAACCGGCTGATTCAATTAGAAACGTAACAAGCCTGCTTCCCAATCAGTCTATGGTCCCAATGTGCATCTCTTGGGTTAAAGCATGGAAACTGCCAAATAAGTTTCGTATCAATAACAAAATTAAGGAAGTGTCTTACAAAATACTTCATCGAATTTATCCTGCTAAGCATGTTTTGGATCGATTTAAGCTTAATATTTCGTATACCTGTGAATTTTGTGGTCAAGAAAAATAAACTATTTTGCATCTTTTTTTTCATTGTATTTACTCGAGATTATTTTGGAAGGATTTGGAATTCTATATTAACAGAAAAATAGAGTGTATGATAGAAATTTGTATATTTGATGTACTTTTTTATACAGAAAACGAAAATTTGAATTGTAAAGAACAACATATTATACATTTGTTTATTCTGTTAGGAAAATTCCATATACATAAGAAGAAGTGGGCTCAATGTAAACCAAATTTTGCACATTTTATAAATGACTTTAAATTATATGTAAATCTCTTAGAACAAACAAAAAACAAAAAAAGCATTGAAAACATGTAATGCTCTGAAAGCATTGAACTTTATGTAATTTTCTTCCTTTTTTTTATTTTTTTTAATTTCTCTGGCAGCTAATAATGTTAATTTGATAATGTGAATATGTAATACCTCATGTTCTTTTCGCATTGAATTAATAAAGCATTAAAAAAAAAAAAAAAAAAATGGTCCCAATGTGCATAATATGTATCCTAAATTCTATGTGATATTAGTAATTTTACATAATTTGTTTTGAATTTAACTTGTTACAGAACCGAGTTCTGATTGGCCAATCGCCATTATTCGTGAATTATCTTAAGGTAATTCTTATCTCTTAATAATTCTTATCTCTAAACGGTACATATTAATACCTTTTAAAAAGGAATCGCCCCAGTTTATACCTTTTTGCTGAGAGTGCATGAAAGTCCTGTTGTAAACTGACCTGGCTTGTCAAAATGTTCCTGCAGGTAAAATCTGGCTGGATAATGTCATGTGTGGAGGATCGGAAAACAGCATCGAGAAATGTGTGTCCCGTGGCTGGGGGAACAGTGACTGCACACATCAGGAGGATGCAGGGGTGGTTTGTAAAGATGAGAGACTTCCAGGCTTTGCCGACTCTAACATCATTGAGGTAGATGATTCTTGATTTAAAAAAAAAAAAAAAAAACATTTTCCATGAAAAGTTTGTGTTAGAATAGTTTGTAAGAGCTTGGTTATAAACACAATGAGGCTGTGAAAGTGGACTAGTGAGGAGATAAGTTTACCTGTGATGTTTAATGTCCCCAAAAACCTCTGCAGTCCTATTTAGACAATTGTAAGCAACTGCCTTTTTCAAGACAAGTAAAGGCTATAAAAATTACAAGGGTGTATTACTGATGAATTTTCTGTGACAGATTAAAACATGGAAATATCTTGAGCTTGTGTTCACCACAGACCTTATTTCAGGCATTTAACCAAAAATACATAAAAAAAAAAAAATTTGCTCCAGAATGAAAAAAACTGGAAGTGCTAAAATAGTTGTTTTTGGGTTTTGGCCTACAAAAATAAGGCATCCTGGCAGCACTATATATTACACCAATAAACCATATTAACGTGGCAATGAAATCTGATTTAACAGAGTCCGCTGTATGTGCAGCGCTGTAATGCTGATTGAGAAGTGCATGTCAAATAACAAAGCTCTCTCAGCCTGCATGCAAGCTTTTTCAGAATGTTTTTATTGATGATGTTGTGTTTTGCCTGTAGTTATTCTCAAAACAATTGTTCCCCTCTTGCTTACAAAAGAAGATAAATATGAAAATGCTTATTGATTATTGTTTTTTATCAATGCTTAAAGATTCAACATACTTGATAAGTTGTCCATCATTGGGGGAAAAACAAAAAAGATTTTACATTTAAAATTTGTTTTCTTAGCATTTTTAAGTTATGTTGAGGAGAGGTGGGCTGTTACTTATCAAAGCAAGAGTTTTTGTGTCCTGGATCAATAAACAACCACCTTGCACCACCCAGAACTGTATGACACCTTGTTTTTGAAAAATGCAAAATGCATTTACTTTCACAAATTATGCATTGCTTTTATCTCTTCACCTGTTTTATCCTACTTCATTGTTCATCTTCTCTCTCCATTTGACAGCCCCTTTCCCCTCCGATGTTCTCTCTCTCTTCCTCATCCGCATGCAAAGAATGAAAGTCCACAGTCAATGTCACTCTGCTTCGAATGAAAGTCGTTGCTCTGTTGTAAATTAGTCTCTGATGATCTGCTTGTGTGCTGGAACCACACCAGAGAAAGAGAGACAGATGTAGAGATACGAGACCTTGGAGAATTATAGACTGAAAAGAAGAGAAGAGAAGGAAGAGCCGAGTACGTGCAGAAGTGCCGCTGCTCAGTTTAAGTGCCAGGTTTCTCTGTGTTCTTGTCCGGAAGGCAGAAGGAACGCAGAGAACATGAGTGGGTGTCAGACGAGCCTCTGGCAAACTCTGCAGTTTGTGTTTCACTACAGATGTGTCAGAGTTTACTGGAATGGTGCAAATGACTGATTTCACATCCAAATTCACAAATGTTTTTCAAAACACAGATTGACAAGAAGAATGAAAGAACTTCACAAAGTAATTATAATTTCACACTATTTCATTCAAAGAAATGCAGTTTTGTTTGAAACTGACTGTCTTTTGTTTTGTTTTCTGCTGTTTTTAGATGTCAGTTATCTTACTCATAGTGCAGACTTGTGACACACACACACACACACACACACACACACACACACACACACACACACACACACAGACAGAGCCAGAAACACTTGAAGATGAATAAACAAATAAACAATCGAAATATCTGAGCACCAGACTCATTATATATCACATTCAGTCTTTGGCATCGTTTCAACTGTCTGAATGTTTGTATGATGAGTATTCACACGTGCAGAAGTTTATAAAATGCATTTTAACTTAGCATTTTAGTTTGACATTTAAAGCAGAAAAAGTGGTGCTTGTGCATGCAAAACTCACTACCTCAGTTTTTTATTTTGCATATTGCTAAGGTTTTCTGGATGGTTGCTAGGTGGTTGTTTACTGATATTTTTGTCTTATAAGTATAGAACTCATTTTATCATCTTTAAAATTAGGGTTTGTTCAAATCAATAACTCTAAGAATAATCATTAGCATATTCCCTCTAAAAAATCAGCATAATTTCTCCTGTCTTCAGTGTCACGTGATCCTTCAGAAATCATTCTAATATGCTGATTTGGTGCTCAAGAAACATTCCTTATTATAAATGTTAAAAACAGTTGTGCTGCTTAATATTTTTGTGTGATACATTTTTTTTTCAGGATTCTTGGATAAATATAAAGTTCAAAAGAACAGCATTTATTTGAAATAGAAATCTTTTGGACATAAAATTTTCTTCACTATAACTTTTCGCTGACAAAATTATCTAAGAGGTCAAAGTTCCAACAAATAAATGCAGAATCAAGAGCTTTTACAATAAGCTTTTCGTTAAACTCACAATGCATTGCATGAGAAGGCCGACTGGTACAGATGGGGTTTGCTACTTCTTTGCTTGCAGTTCAGCCTTAGGTTGTGACTCAGGTTCCAAAATCAGATTTCAGTTAATGGTCTCATGGCAAGGTGCTCAGCGGACTTTGTGGACCATTCTGGCCGGACATTTGGAAGTGCTTGTGTAAATGGTGGAGAGAGTTTGTGTTCTAGCCAATGCACAGTTATGGTGCGGTTTGGCTGTTACCACAAAGATCCAAAACCTTCATGTGAGATGACTTGTGTCCAGCATGAGCAAGAGACAGGCTCGTTCATGAAAAACTCATGGAATACTGCATGAAATTTAATTAGAAGACTGTATCTGACTAGTTAAACATATCCAAGTCTTATTATAGGACTAACCATCAGAAAGACATACAGAACGACTTCTTCACCACAGACATGCACATACATGAAAAAGTGATAAAACTGATCTCAATGCCCAACATCCAATCTACCTGTTCTGCATATACGTTTTAGATGCAGGTGGATGAAAACCGAATGGAGAAGATTCGTCTGCGTCCGCTCTCAGGTGCCCATGCCGGCCGTATGCCTGTGACGGAGGGAGTGATAGAGGTGAAGTTTAAGGAAGGATGGGGTCACATCTGCAACACTGGCTGGACCACCAAGAACTCTCGTGTAGTGTGTGGCATGATGGGATTCCCTTCGCAGAGAACTATGGGGAAGAAGCCAAGCAGGTAAAGGATGTTTAAAGAATACAAGGGTCAAATTGTATCGTTGTCCAAAGAAACCTTTTGGACTATAATTATCAATGTTTGATTGATAGCTTGAGGAATGCTATAGGATTAGTACAAAAAGTAGTCTTTAGTGACTAAATATCAATTTCAGCATCTTTCAAATGACTAACTTACCTGAAATTATTTTGAGATGGTATTTCCCTCACGCAAGTGGTTCAGTGACATCTTACACAAGATGTGGTCGCAAAACATATTTGAAAACACTTAAGCTGCACTTAGAATGTTATTGTTGTTTTTCACGGTGGTGCCATAGAAGAACCATTTTTGGCTCCCCAAAGAACCTTTCAGTGAATAGTTTTTAAAAGAACCATTACTGTCTTAGTGTGAAGAACATTTTAATAATCTGAATAACCTTTTTCCACTTTAAAGGGTTAGTTCACCCAAAAAGGAAAATTCTGTCATTAATTACTCACCCTCATGTAGTTCCACACCCCTAAGACCTTCGTTCATCTTCAGAACACAAATTAAGATATTTTTTATCAAATCCGATGGCTCAGAGAGGCCTCCATTGACAGCAACGCCACCCAAATTCTCAAGATCCATAAAGGTACTAAAGACGTTGTTAAAACAGTCAACGTGACTACAGTGGTTCTACAACAATTTTATGAATACTTTTTGTGCGCAAAAACAAAACAAAAATAACGACTTTATTCAACAACCTCTTCTCTTCTGTGTCATTCTCATACATTGTTTACGTCCAGCGCTTCCAGGTTCTACGTCAGAACGCTGGCTCATTATTGGACGGCTCTTACGAAGCTACGAGAATACTTTTTGTGCGCAAAATTGCTGTCTACGGGAGGGTCAGAGAGCTCTCAGAATTAATCAAAAATATCTTAATTTGTGTTCCGAAGATGAACGGGGGTCTTACGGGTTTGAAATGACATGAGGGTGAGTAATTAATGACAGAATTTTCATTTTTGGATGAACTAACCCTTTAATCACACTATTACCATTGTGTAGGACTTTTCACCACATTTTAAGACAGGATACACACATGGCAGTGGTCAACGGTTTGACAGCAAACAAAAGAGCATGGCTTTAAGCAAGAAGGCACATTTTTATCCGTCGTCATCTGTTTGCATGTACAGGTGCATCTCAATAAATTAGAATGTCGTGGAAAAGTTCATTTATTTCAGT
>NW_015549731.1:574941-588337 GCF_001515605.1 Sinocyclocheilus anshuiensis
GATTGTCTTCTGGACAACTGTCAGATCAGCAGTCTTCCCCATGATTGTGTAGCCTAGTGAACCAAACTGAGAGACCATTTTGAAGGCTCAGGAATCCTTTGCAGGTGTTTTGAGTTGATTAGCTGATTGGCATGTCACCATATTCTAATTTGTTGATAGTGAATTGGTGGGTTTTTGTTCAATGTGAGCCAAAATCATCACAATTAAAAGAACCAAAGACTTAAACTACTTCAGTCTGTGTGCATTGAATTTATTTAATACACGAGTTTCACAATTTGAGTTGAATTACTGAAATAAATGAACTTTTCCACGACATTCTAATTTATTGAGATGCACCTGTATTGCATAACATACAATAAATTACACTTGAAGCTTTCATAAAATTAAAAATGAAACTGTATACTGTAGTACTGAAGATGAACTGTATTTTGATACGTGAAATTCTGGAGGGAACGTCGGATAGCGTCGTGTGTGGGAACGTAATGACCTGTGCCATTAATCGATCTATGTACTATAAAAAGTAAAACGAGAACATGAAAGGAATATTCTAAAAGCTAAAAGCTAAAAGCTCAATGTAAACACCTTAATCATAATATTGTCTTATTCAGAATAAGGTAAATAATTAGATTACAGATGTCCAGTGTTGGGGAGTAACTAGTTACATGTAACAGAGTTATGTAATTTAATTACAAAATACATGTAACTGTCATTTAAATTACAGTTACTTATGAAAATGTTAAAGATTACAAAGGTGGTTACATCTGAATATTTTCACACACACCCACATTCAGATTTAATTGATTTCTTTCCCAAATTGCATTGACTGCTCTAAAATATGAGACACCAATGTTTCAGGAGTTTAGGACACAGAGTAGGACACGTTTATACAATAACTGTTTTATTTCCTATTCGGGTTTATGTATATGGTTTTTTTTTTTTTAGATTAACTGTTAGATGCTTGTGTTTCCTGTCATACCTATGCAAAGATTTGATTTCAAAAACTATTAAACTATATCTTGTTATGATTTTAAATCTGCATTTAACCTCAGAACGATCTCAAAGTAAAAAGTGGTGCTAAAGTCTGATTTTGTGGTGGCTGTGCTTTAAAATTCAATTATTATAATCTTAATTCAAGTGATGAAGGATTTTGAAAGTCTGACAGTAACCAGTGTTGAGTACTACTGTAGGGTTAACCCTGCCTGGTTTAAATGTTTGAAAACGATTAACAGTTGAAAACGTTCATTAGAAATTTAGAAAAGTATTCAAAAAGTAATCAAATGTAATCAGTTAAATTACTTTAACAAAGTAATTGAAATAGTTACACTATTTATTGCATTTTAAATAGGGTAACTTGTAATCTGTAACCTATTACATTTCCAAAGTAACCTTCCCAACACTGCTGATGTCCATGTTAAGGTACTCATTGTCTCCATTTTGAACAGAAAACCTTATCACTTAAAGGGGTCATATAATGCTCTACATAATCTACATAAATGCGTCTATGTTCGCGCAAATCATTCGTGATCCAGCGTCACTTACAGAAGAAGTGAGTGTAAGGTTTTTTTAACGAATCTTAGCAAATCGCCTTTCCTAATAATGTGCTAATTTGCAAGTTTCATGATGAATGCAGCTAAAGTAAACAGTCTCTCTGAGAGCAGCTCGGAAGAGAGGGGCGGGATCAGCAGAGCTCATTAACATTTAAAGGAAAATGCTACAAAAACGGCTTGATCTGAAAAGAGCTGTTTTTGACAGGGTTGATTTTGACAGGGTAAAAAATGTGTTTTTTACACTACCATTGAGAAATTTTAACCAAACTATGTTACAGACTTTTCATTAAGACCCTAAAGAATCATATCAACTTGTGGAAAATGGGCATCCTATGACCCCTTTAAAAATCCATTTTAATTTGTGAAAGGTTTTTCTCAAAAAGGGTGCCTATGCTATCTTTATTTATATTAAATACCACTTGGCTTGATATTTTGTTGTATAATGCAGTGGTTTTTGGAGCAATTTCAGGTATTTTATAGCTGTAAACAAAAATAAATATTGTATTTTATAACAGTTGAAGCCACTTCAAAGCAGCCTTTTAAAAGTATCATGGTCTGTTTGGAATTCCTCGAAGCTGACTGTCTAATTTGCGGCTGACTGGCTTCCTCTAAATTATAATTTGTCTGTGTGATCTAGACTATTTTGGATTCTTAGGGGACGTTATTGTGCATTTTTTATGTATATGCTATTTAAAACCTATTTTTAGTGTTTGCATTTTAGCCAGAGCATCAAGATTGTTTCAAATGCATTTGAATGTCTTTTTGTCTTTTTATTGCAAAGCCACATAGATAGTTTTCTTTAGTTCCCCAAATACTCGAAATGAGGAGTTCATATACACCATTAAGGAGATGCATAATTACTGTATGTGTTCAGGCGCTCTTAAAAAGATGGAAAATGTCTCTATTTCATGAACCTCAGCCAATGAATCATTATAGATCATCATACACTTCCCATGCTGCGGCCAAAAAGACTTTTGCAAGAATCTGCTTATGCAAGTCGGAATATGTAGTTTTGAAACCTGGCAGCGTATATGAGCACACACACAAATCCTGATGGATATATGAAGTGTCAGAGAATGATCCATTATTACAGACTCCAGTGTTTCTTGGGGTCATATGTGTGATGTTGTTCTGCTGGTCGTCTGTACAGCAGTTTCAGTGCATTGTCACATGAAGTAATGACAAATGTTTACAAAGTTCTGAAAAAAGGGAAATCAATCCCATATGTGGCCACTGGGCCGCTGGCCTACTTGTTTTTAACTGTGTGAGGGATGTGGAAGTTTTATCATTGTGCCAGTGAAAAATGTACCATATGGATCAGTGAGGCCGTGATGGGAATTTCATACTGAACTGCGGTGTTTGTTTTTGTCTCTTTGATTCATTTTGATTTAATATCATTGCGATATGTACCACATTTTATGTTAATTTGATCTGAGCTCATTTGTGCTGCAAACCAGGCTGTAACCACCATATAATATATAATTATAAATGGCCAAATTACTGCTGTTTGTTATTAGAATGCCAAAAAGTTTTAAAAGTAAATTTTTTAGGGCTTCCAAACTTTTAAAATGCTGTTTTGATCACAAAGTGGCTTTAACTGTTGTAAAATACATATTTATTTTTGCCTGAAATTTACTTGGACCACTGCATTATAAAACAAAATATCAAGCCAAGTGGTATTTAATATAAAGAAAGATAGCATAAGCATTAATTCCTTTAAACAAAAAGACCAAACACCTAGCAACGCCATAGCAACTGCATAGAAACATGCTAAATACCACTCTGAACACCTTAAAAACCACATAGCTTGTGGCGGCAAGTTTTTGATGATGCTGTAATAAGGCTGAATGTGATTGCATTGCTTTGATCTGCTTTGTTTGTATTGCTTCTCTCCTTCATCTGTGTTGTAACAATCATCCACATCTGAACTCTGACACCGATTCACAGCAGATGGTGAAATGTAAGCAGTCTGTGACGGGACAGAAAAAAAAAAATTAATAATTGATGCATTTAGCAGACGCTTTTATCCAAAGCGACTTACAGTGCATTTAGGCTATACATTTTTTACCAGTATGAAAACAAGCAAGCATCTGAGAATTCACGTGTGCGTCCTGCTTGTTTGAGAGAATAGCAATGATTTCAACTAATGAGCTCTCTGCATGTGCATTAAACTGAATGAGTGACTCATACCTCCTTAGACATGAGCTCAAGTCCTCAGCATGCTGAAGTTAAGCTCCAAAAACACACTCCCGCTGGCTGTTCCTCATTCTGACTGATGAAAACTCCTCTCTTGACAGAAAGCCATTTTATTTACACTAAATGTCGCTTAATATTAAAGTCTACCAGCTCACTAAACACAAGTAATCCTCAGTGGATGAAAAAGCTGCCATTTATCTTTTCCAGTGCTTTTAAATGATTGTGGGCTCAGACAATTTACTGAAAGCAAATGTGTAAAATACAGTACTTCTCTTCATCTTTGTAATTATGACATTCATATCAGGTTCGTGCCATAAGTTCTTGATACACTTCAGAAATAGCTCACTCTGCACTTTTAGACTGTGGATGATATCTTACTCTTCTCAGATGAGAAATTAAATTAAAAAAAGCCTGATTTTACAACTTATAGTGGTCCCAAAAAGTATTTGGAGACTAAAGTCACACCTAAAATCATAAAGTCATTATGTAAAAATGTATATATATTTTTTTGTTTGTGGTGAAATGATTTGTTTGCTTATGTCACTTGGTTCATTCAATTGGACAGATAACTTTGCTTTGGAAAGAATATGTAATGCACACACACGTGTGAGCGGAAGTATCCTTTCTCTCAGGAGTGTTAAAACTTGAGTGACTCAACCTCATACCGACACTCACTACAGTAATATTACTCCATAGCAGACTTCTCATGGTCATGTCATCGCCTGTATGAGAGTCTAGAACGTGTCATAAATCAGGCGAACCAATGTAAAAGTCTAGCCTTTCATAAAGCAAATACTGCAGTGTGAGTTAGACATGCTAGGCGAGTGAATCTCTGGAAAGCTGTCAAGAACATGTCTGGGTCATATTTCACCAGATAATAGAAAGAAATAAGAGATTATCTTTTACAAGAAAATTAACCTTTTTTAGGACCATTAAGCATATGCCCCCCCATGCTCGTAACCGCAATACAAAAAACTGTATTTCTGTCTCTGGGAGTTTAGTATGGTAATATACATGGCAATGTTAATGTGTTTGGTCTTAGCGGATAGATCTGCTACGGTGCTGCTGCGGCAGAGCAAGTACAGAGACTTGCTACTGCCAAATACATCCACAGACATGCTGCTGTGATCATGTAAGGAATACTGCTACTGCAAATATAACATACATGAAATAACCCCTATATATAACATACATGAAATCACCCTGTAGCAGATCTATACAGGTGGAGCTGGGGAAGGTGGAGGGTTTCTGAAGCATGCTGCAACTTCTACAGCAAGCACTATAGCCAAGTATTTGAATGTTGAGAAGCAAGCTCATTGGCTGCTGATTCGAACAAAACCAATCAACTGCACCATGTGAATAATGATGAGAATATATGAGACAGAGTTAGACCTATCAGCCTGCGCCATCTAGAGTTTCATGACAGAACTTTGTATGTATGTACTAAATGCTGTTTTTTTTAAACGTATCTCAGTTTTCACAAAAAACAAAAACACCAAAAAAAAACAAAAAAAACAATTGTTTTGAACATTGATAATAATAAGAAATGTTTCTTGCATATTACAGTGATTTCTGAAGGATCATGTAACACTGAAGACTAGAGTAATGATGCTGAAAATTCAGCTTTGCTGAAAACATTTTAAACTAAAAATAGAAAACAGTTATTATAAATTGTAATAATATTTCTGTTTTTAATATATTGTAATCTATTTTGATTTAGTGATTTTTGAAATAAATGCAGCCTTTGTGAGCATAAGAGACGTCTTAAAGTAAATTGTACATTGAATAAGCCAAGGCTTTCAGTGGTAAAAGTGATGTCAGCATGCACTATTTGCTCACACTGGACTGGACAATATTTCTCAGCAAGCTGATAGAATCTGAGAAATCTATCATGCTTTCTGTTCGAGTTCCTTTTCTGAGCACTGCAAAGTTCAGAAATTCAAAGACCTTCTGGTTATACTGAATGCGGTACATAATAAATGGCTGTCATTGTTACTTCGCACATACAGCTGTAATTATTCTTTCAGCAGAATGTTATTGCAATTTCTTCCTATTGTTTTTGGATACAGTATATGTTTTTGTTCATTTGATCAAATGTGTTTCTGTTTAGTCTCCAGAGTGTGTATAGGATCTATTCAGTGGCCTGCACAGGAAATGAGGCCCATCTTTCAGCATGCGCTATGGAGTTCAGTAAGGCAAACTCTAGCGCCTCCTGTCCCGATGGAGGAGCTGCTGTAGTCAACTGTGTGCCCGGGCCGCTGTTCACACAGGGCAGAGCTCGCAGTGTCAAGCTGAATCCAATGGTGATCAGATAAAGCTAATTTTAATAACTGATTTATAATAATTAGGATTTATGAAGATAATAACAACAGTATTCAAAGAACACCTGCATTATGGCTTCCAGTGACCATGCTCCTTCTCATTCTCCAGTCTCAGGTGCGTCTGAAGGGCGGGGCAAAGACAGGTGAGGGTCGTGTGGAGGTCCTGAAGGGGAGTGAGTGGGGTATGGTGTGTGACGATCGCTGGAACCTGCAGCCGCCAGTGTGGTGTGTAGAGAGCTGGGCTTCGGCACTGCTAAAGAGGCTCTGACCGGAGCACGAATGGGCCAAGGTGGGCTTCCATATAACTAACAGACAGATAGAAAGATAGATAGATAGTAGGGGTTCAACTGATCGTGATCCATACAGTCCAGGCCCATCACGGCAAGTATTCTCGTAAACACAGTCGATTATGTCTTAAGTAATGTGAACGTAAACAGAAAGAAATCAGAAGTGTATCATTATACTGGAGCTGTGCATTCTGTCTTAAAGTGGCAGCAGCCTATAAATACCTTCTGCTGTCTTTGTCATTTATGTTAATCAAGCACCAACCACGCTTTAACAAAGATTATATATCTAATTTAATAACCATATTTTATTTAATTCAATAAAATATAACACCAAAGATCTATATTTAATTTATAAAGTGTTATTTTACACGAAATAACATTCCTGTACCTGAATAATACTGTTAGACTTTGTTATTTGTAACTTTGTTCTATTTTATTTATCTATGCTTGTAATTTGTGTATTTGTTCTTATTTTATTACTGACTTTTCACTTGTCAACAAGGTTTAAACTTTATTAGTTAGGCTATTAGTTTTTGCTGTGATATTGAAGAAGTACTTAAAGTGTTCTTTAAGTAATAAATGGAAAGCAAAGTTAAATTTGTCTCATCCCCCCATACCCCACCCAAAAAATGATATGGTCTGTGACTCAAAAACCATAATATGATCCGAGCCATGAGTTTTGTGATCTGTTAAACCCCTAAAACAGCTAGCTAGACAGACAGACAGATAATCAGTTAAACAGAATGATCGCTAGACAGACAGATTGATAGACAGATATGGTCTCCATTCAAAGCCTGTTATGATCTCATCTCCATAGGCATGGGTACCATCTACATGAATGAAGTTCAGTGTCGTGGTGATGAGAAGAGCTTGTGGGACTGTCCTCATAAGAGCATCACTGCTGAAGACTGCAAACACATGGAGGACGCCTCCGTCATTTGCAACATCCCCTACATGGGCTTTGAGAAATCGGTCAGACACATAAATCATGACTCTACAGTTAAAGTAACGTGCTTGGAGAAGAAATTGCCTCAAATCTGCTTTTATTTAACATTTAACAATATACTTAACCAGAATTGTCTCTGATGTGTCAGCCTTCTGAGTCCACACAGACAAAACCTTTAAGGCTCTCATCAAAGTGCCTTCATTTGCAGATAACGTAACCCTTATGTGCATTTTTGTGCATTGTCTAAACGTTTTTCCTAGCCCAGCTATGAAAACTAACAATGCTTTTCAAGGCTGATCCAAACTAAAGCATTGCACCACCAAATCTGTAAAGTCACTTAAAACGAGCATGCTTTTATTCAAATAGGTGATGCAATGCAAGGTAAAATCAAGTTCTCACAGACCAAGATCAGCACTGCTTATCAGGTTAAATGATCAAAGTCAAGGTCCTTAAGTCTTTTAATTCTTTCTCATGCTTGCTCTGTAACCCATCACAGATCCGTCTGACAGGGGGTCGAATGCGGTTGGAAGGGAGGGTTGAGCTGCTGCTCTCTACAGGCAGTGGGGTTTGGTCTGAGGGGACGGATGGACGTCTCGGGAGGCCATGGTAGTGTGCAGACAGCTGGGGTTGGGACATGCCAGCAGTGGCCTGAGAGTAAGATAACCGCTGTATAACATACAACATATACACACACATAAATAGTTCAAGTGAATATAGCATGAATGTTGCGGGTTGCACAGAAACCACATCTCAAGCATCACATGCAAAGCTGTATTTAGAAAGGTCAGAGTTACGGAGACACAGAGCAATCAGAAGGTTGAAAATGTAAAGAGATAGCAAGACAGACAATTTGTTGCAAGGGTTTTCAAAATCTGAAAATTATGTTTTTAAGCAGTTTGAACAGATCAAGTGGTGACAGCATGTTTTGGCACAGTTTTTAACCTGCAGTGCATTAATAATAAGTAGATCCAGACAGAATCTGCACGCTTTCCACATTTTCTGTGTTGATTATGTGGGAAAATCTGGAAAACATATTTATGATTGATGGGTGTTTCTGCTGAACTTTCTGTAGGCGCAAATTCTGTGCATGTTTTGAATTCACAAGATTGCTGAATGAGCTTAGTATCTGAACAGAAAAGGTTGCTTCTTGAAAGTAGTAAAGGAAAGTATGCTGATCCATGAAAATTATTTTGTGTTATGTAATTAGGCATAAAAGTTATTGTTTGCACATCGACATGCCAGCAGTGGACTGAGAGTAAGATAACCGCTGTATAACATACAACATATACACACACATAAATAGTTCAAGTGAATATAGCATGAATGTTGCGGGTTGCACAGAAACCACATCTCAAGCATCACATGCAAAGCTGTATTTAGAAAGGTCAGAGTTACGGAGACACAGAGCAATCAGAAGGTTGAAAATGTAAAGAGATAGCAAGACAGACAATTTGTTGCAAGGGTTTTCAAAATCTGAAAATTATGTTTTTAAGCAGTTTGAACAGATCAAGTGGTGACAGCATGTTTTGGCACAGTTTTTAACCTGCAGTGCATTAATAATAAGTAGATCCAGACAGAATCTGCACGCTTTCCACATTTTCTGTGTTGATTATGTGGGAAAATCTGGAAAACATATTTATGATTGATGGGTGTTTCTGCTGAACTTTCTGTAGGCGCAAATTCTGTGCATGTTTTGAATTCACAAGATTGCTGAATGAGCTTAGTATCTGAACAGAAAAGGTTGCTTCTTGAAAGTAGTAAAGGAAAGTATGCTGATCCATGAAAATTATTTTGTGTTATGTAATTAGGCATAAAAGTTATTGTTTGCACATCTGTTGTGTGGCTGTTAGCAGTGATATCATGATTTAGGAATGTTTAGAGATATTTGCACTGAATAACAAGATGAAAATCGTTTTTTTTTTTTTTTTTTGCAGTGTAGGCATTCACACTGACAGGAAGTTTTCAACTGATTACCATAACAATACATTTTCAAAACAGTGTGAACAGGGCATAATGCTAACACCTCTTAGCCCTGCATTAACTTGCAAATAAAATACTCTATAGCCTCTGCGACTGATCACAATAATCCACTAAAATCACTACTAGATAGTATGTGATAGTATAGAACTTTGTACTTCAAGCATTAGCATAGTTGACTCATACCTGGTTAGCACTGTATTTAGCCTACTTTGCATGCTAAGCCCTTGTAGTGGGGGTCCGTCTGCAGATCCGTATAATGGGGGGCAGGACGGATCACGAGGGTCGTGTGGAGGTTCAGGTCAAGTCCAGGTGGGGAACTGTATGCAGTGACAACTGGACCACAAGAGAAGCCATGGTGGCGTGCAGACAGTTAGGCCTCAGATACTGCCTGCATGCTATCACTGTGAGTAAGAAAGGCACTATGGGACTGGCTAATCAAGCATTGCAGATTGATTGGTTGTGAAATCCCATGTTAGCCTAAAATGTGAATTATGAATGTGTGAAGTGTACAGTACCATTCAAAAGTTTGGGGTCAATATGATTTTTTAAAATACCTTTATACCTCCTTACATGGGCCACAAATATCCAGCAGGATCCCTCACACCCTGGAAACCCTTTCTTTGTTACTCTTCTTTCAGGCAGACTGCGAACCCCAGGAACACGTACTAACAGATTACGGAATAGCTTTTTTCCCAGAGCTGTGGACAGGCTGCAGAATTCATTGTAACTTTTAATAACTTCCAAACTTTGTGCAATAATGACTCCTATGTGTGGATTCTGGGGCATCAATGAGAATGATTACTGTGCATTGTCTCTGGTGTTTTATGGTGCTTTTATCTTTGTATGTTTATATACAAATGTGTGTATTTTTATATTATTTCTTAGATTCCTAGAGTATTTATTTATTTATGGGGTAAATGTATTTTAATGTTAAATGTAAATAATTATCTTTTTATTCTAATGCTGTAAATGGGATGGCTCCAGCAGAATTTCATTGCATGGACATGTGTAATGACAATAAAGAATCAACAACTACAACAACTTCGGCAAAGATGCATAAAACTGATCAAACGTGGTGGTAAAAACATTTTAGATGTCACAAAAGATTTCTATTTCAAATAAATGTTGTTCTTTTGAACTTTCTATTCATCAAAGAATCCTTGAATATTTTGTTTCCACAAAAATATTAAGCAGAACAACTGTTTTCTATACTGATAATAATGAGAAATGTTTCTTGAGCAGCAAATGAGCATATTAGAATGATTTCTGAAGGATCATGTGACACTGAAGACTGGAGTAATGATGCTGAAAATTCAGATTTGCATCAGGAATAAATTACATTAAAAAAATATTTACACAGAAAAGAATATGTATAATATTATATATTAATAATGTAATAATATTTCAAAATATTAGTTTTTACTGTATTTTTTGATCAAATAAATACAGCCTTGCTTAACATGAGTTTTTTTTTTTTTTTTAAACAAAAAAGATCTTACAAACCCCAAACTTTTGAATGGTGTAGAATAATAATAATAATAATAATAATAATAATAATAATAAATATCTAGAGGCTACATTTTTGTGGAATTAGTTTGCCACTTAGCAGACAAATAAGCAGTGGCAGTTAAAATAGTCTATAAATATATATTTAAAATTTATTAGCTGTCATATAACTTACAAAAACAGTATATATTTTATCTACTTAATGAATGTAATTTTAAACATTTTTGAAGAGGTTTTTTTTCTATCCTAGTTTTATGTGCAAAGATAAACAACTATAAGCAATCTATTCATTTACCTAATTGTAAACATTGTGGCTTAAAATATGGCAAATGGCAACACTCAACCAATAGTGTGAATTTGAGGTGGGACTATTTGTTTGTTTGATATCTGTGAGTTTCATACTTTGTATTGTGTTTCTTGCTTTATCCGTGTTCAGTAATTTACTATATCCATTCATCTACTGATGAGCTCTCCCCTGTGTAAAGGAAACATGGTACTGGGACAGCAGTAACGTGGCAGAGATGGTTCTGAGCGGAGTGAAGTGTAAGGGAGATGAGATGACTCTGACCGACTGTCAGCATCATTCTGTCGTCAGCTGCAAAAGAGCGGGAGCGCAGTTCTCCGCTGGCGTCATTTGCTCAGACAGTAAGTGATATGCAAGTCTGTAAACAAAAGTTTGTTAGCAGATGTTTCAAAAGAAGGGGTAAAGCAATAGCTAATGTTATTCCATCATATTTGCGTGTCATAGTGGTCTTTTTCTCCCACAATCCCTAGCGGCTTCGGACCTTGTGCTGAATGCTCCATTGGTAGAGCAGACTGTTTACATCGAGGACCGACCCCTGCACTTGCTGTACTGCGCAGCAGAGGAGAACTGCCTGGCCAAATCAGCTGCTCAAGCCAACTGGCCGTATGGCCACCGCCGCCTGCTGCGCTTCTCCTCTCAGATACACAACATCGGCAAGGCTGACTTCCGGCCTCGGCTCGGCCGTCACTCCTGGGTGTGGCACGAATGCCATAGGTAAACACTTGAGCTGTGGCTGATTTTCAGATCTCATATACTTGACCTGCCATCTATGTGCCTTATCTTGCATGTAGTGCACGTGTTTAACACCCAAAAACATACACTATGAAAACGCTCATTTAACATGAGGTTAAATTTAATCACCAGAAGTAAAATGCTAAATGTAGGCTATAAACGAATTACGCCACAGTCACATGACTTTAACATCACCACCACTAAGCTCTTTCAATCTTTATTTAAAGTCACCATGAAATCAAAATTGAAAATTCTTATTTTTTAATGGAATACTGTAGTGTTTATTATAAATAATTTATCCGTGCACTTCATTATTTTTGTAAAATTCATGTGCCCTCGTAATCTTTAATCAAAAACGTTAACCTCCCCTCCCCCTCAAAATGACTCATCTTCTCTTCCGGTCACGAGCTATGGCGCAAGGGCGGAGCTAATGACGTGAGGGGTAAACGCTAGGATAAACGATAGGGGAAAAGCTGTAGCTGATGCTTCACTTTATAGCACTGACACCAGTCATGAGGGAGTACGTTACCCCTAAACATTGAAAAGATATTAGGATATTATGACAACATTACTCTTAGGACATCGCAAACTAATTTTTTTCATGAATATGACTTAACCTGATGGAGGACGCGCTCAGTCATTCAGGCAGTCTCTCTCTCTCTCTCTCTCTCGTGCGTGCGTGCGGGCTGTTTAGGCATGTTTTGTGCCGTTGATCGTCGTCGTCATCCTTAATAAATAAAACATTTATTCATGCTTGGGTGCCGGCTGTGAATCCAGTGGAGAGAAATCCCCACCACTAACTGCAAACTGGCATGAAAAGACAATCGCAACTTCCGTTTCATGCCGACTTTAAAGAAGAAAAAAAAGTTTCCCTAATAGTTTGAGATAGAATAGTTTGCAAAAGTATGATTATTCACACAATGAGACTGTGAGAGTGGACTAGTGACTAGATGAGTTTACTTGTTTAACATGAAATAAAAATTAACAATACTTTTATAGCATTTATCCATCTTGGATCCTAGACAAATAAATGATGTAAAAAAAAGTTCATTGTAGTTCATGGTGCCTAGTGCATGGACTACTGTAAATGTATTCTCAGCATTGCCATAAGGGGCAATACAATGGCCATCATCCATAAACTGTCTTTTTCTATAGTCAGTTTTGTCTTTCAGATCAACTAATGTCATGGCAAACAATTTAAAGATTAGCAAGTTAATTAAACTTTGTTAAACTGTAAACTTCCAATTTAATGCCTCAGACATTTAAAGTTCATTCCAGTGCTGAGGTTTGATACTGTCCAGTAATGCAATAATGCATGTTAATTATGTACTTAAAGGTGCCATAGAATGCATTGATACAATATTTTTAATTGTTCTGCACAGTGCGGCTCTCGCAGTTATATCGTTGGGTTATTATACTGTATATAAAATGCGGACATCAGGGAGCATTGCAACTGCTTTTCGAATGCACGATCGCGTTTTACTTTCACTTTCGAGATTTGCATCTCACGTGATCTGTGTAAACTACAGCGGCAGTACTTACCACACATTTTACAAGATCAGATGTATGTCATTGTG
>NW_015549731.1:588368-593883 GCF_001515605.1 Sinocyclocheilus anshuiensis
ACAGAACTGTTATTCTTCAATTATGCCAAGGTAAATACAGTTTTCAATTCTATGGCACCTTTATTAAATATAAACCCTTTCACACAGTTGATCCCGAAAAAATGGCAGAGTGCCTTCTGTGTGAACGCAAACACGTCCCGTGATTGATCCCAGGAACGATCCTGGATGGGGACCTAGTATCATTGCCGGGCCAGTCCTAGAATGAGCCCTGTGTGAACAAAAGCCAGGACCAATGCTGTAAAGGGTGTGTCATAGTGACCGGGTGTTTTGAAGGCAGATCAACGTTCACAATGAAAAAAATATGTGCAAACTGGAATGAAACAGAGATCAGGGAGCTCCTCACTATCCGTGCTGAAGCTGAGATCGTTCACTAGCTTAGTGAAATGGTACGCGTGACATTACATGTCATATCCAAATGTCACGTGTCTTTACGGAATGTGTGTGAACGCACCCACAGATTCTGGAAAATCATTGGCAGTATGAATGAACCAAAATCACGTGATCCCAGGACAAATCACAGGACACATTAGTAGTATTTATGATTCACGGAATGTCATTTTTTTTGATTGATGACTTTGACATTTGACCCTCCCCCTTAGGGGTTAACCCGATCGTAGCTTTTATGATTCTGAACCCGACTCCGCTGAAACAACTGTCTGTGGTATCGAAGCCCCCGCTGGCTGCAGAGGTGGTGCACAGATCCGATAGGAAGGTCAGGTTGCGATACCCCAACTCCGTGCAGAATTTATCCAACCATTCTTTGTGCAGGTCGGGTGAGTGGGGTTCTCCTGTTGGAATATGGTCGGTAGCATTATCGTCTGTAGACAAGTGGTTGAAAGGAACGTAATCACATTGTGAAGCAGCGTCTTGAGACATGGTGAAAGTGTGATGTGGAAAGGGTTTGACTTACTGCTCTTTATAGTGTCTGTAGTAAATGGGTGGGGTCTGCAACGCGCATGAACTATTGCAAGGACAGCTCTTGGGAGTAAACAGCTGCGTTTTAATTTTGCAGTATCCGTCACGCATGTCAAATGTCAAAGTCATCAATAAAAAAAAATGACATTCCGTGAATCATAAATACTACTACTCACATTATCCATATATTTTCCGGTATCTCTGTGTGAAAGAGGCTTATGTTTCAGTGCACTAGCCAAGCAGTCATGTCTGCATTTGAGTATTTGCATAGAGTGTGTTTCAGGCCTAAGCATGACAGCATCAAGACTTGAATTCAGACTGAATTATGCATCAATAGATTCATGTTCACTTATGCTAATGTTGTTCACATAGAGCACTTGGATTGGTTTGCTTGGTTTGAACAGGGATCTATCAACTGTGTTTTTCTTTTGAGCGTCTGGCAGCTTTGCTGAATCTCCTTTTGCTCCATCCTGATCCAGCTGCAGCTACAAGGACCCATATGGCTTTACTAACACTGAGCGCTAGTGGTCATGTCGGCTGAACGTCTGATTCTAAAGGTCATAAACTGATATAAATTTCTTCCTACAAACCACAGCAGAAGCTTTCAGACCCTGGACAACCTACAGGGTGAATGAAAGTTAATGCTAGTGGTTTCTGCTTTAAATGAACACATGTGTGCTGACATAATCCAGGGCTGCTTATATCAGTCTCACAGTGGTTTCTGTTTGTCATGGTTCTAACATTTAACTACACAGAGGTGAAGCATGGGCTAATGCATAAATATTAATATTTTTAAGTCTGCACGGTTATAATTTCTTCTTGTTTTCTTTCCTACTGAATTGAAGCAACTATTGCATCTGTAATTCTGCTTTGAATTCTATGGCAGCCCTTGATACGGAATTAAAAAAAAATTATTAAAGTGTTTACTCTTGTTGAGAATCATTGGGGACCAAAAAGCCTGGTGACAAACAAGCTAGAATTTCCCCATATTGTATTATAATAATATTTTCCTTTGGTGGTGGATGTAACCTTTATCCCACACTGGCCAAAGTTCATAAACATACTAAAAAAAACATTACAATTTTTGGCCTGATATCATGCTTGCTTGCTCCATATAGTTGCAGAATATGATGATTAATAGTTATTTATGGTCTGCCATATGCCTTTCCAACATTTGGAACAGGTTTCAAAATTACCTTGTAATTGCTGCTTGCTTTTATATTTACTTTTGAATGTTTTGTTGATGTTGTCCAACCACAGGACAGTTCAAGTGAAAAAACTGATGGAAAATAAATTACCATAACAATAATTAGAATGCCAGATATACATTGGTCATACTCAAAAATGAAAACTTTGTCCTCATTTACTCACCCTCATGTTATTTTGTGGAACAGAAACTAGATATTTTAAAATAAATGCTTTCAAACTTTTTACACTTACCAGCTAAATTGAATTTAACAGATTTGTGACCCAAATGAACCAGTTCACTGAAAAGAACCGACTCAAGAACACTCAAATGATTTGTTTACTGATTTGGTTTTGAGTTCGACTTGAACTGCCCAAGATCTACCTCTTCAAAAATTCTACTTTTGAGATCCACAGAAAAAAATTAAAGTATTTTTCCCGTAAGAGCGGGTGCGGCCATTTGTAAATTTTATGGGTCTAGCTTCCGGTGTCATCCGCTTCCAGCTATTTTTAGCTGTACAAAACAGCTTGTTTTGCTGCTTGATATTGCAAACTGGTGTGTCTTACCATATTATTTGAATGTATTATCTTAATTATGAACACACTGATTTGTAGTGCTTTGTTATTTTACTAGCGGCTAATGAACCAGAAGTCTCACACATTCACTGAAAACGGCTTACTTCCACATTGAAAAATAAGGTGGAAATAGATTTAAAATGACACGAGGGTGAGAAAATTATGACAGAAATATAATTTTTGTGTTAACTCTCCCTTTAAAGTAGCTGCTTACTATTGTAGACCACTTTGAAGTCTGCATTCATTGGTGTACTGTAGAAGCTGAAATTATTTTATAAATTATTTTTATGTAGTTAGTGAATTTCATACTCTCCTCACCATGCTTTTTTCGGAGATTTATGAATAATTGCAGCTCTGAATAGTCTCCATGAACTCTTTGTGGTGGTCTGTGTTTATACTGCAAGTTTCCGAGCAGACATTAGGTTTCCCAATAAATTTGTTCGACACAATGATGATAGGGAAACCTGTTATGTGCTCAGGCTTAAAGGACAAACAGCTGGGTTTGGGACTGAGGCCAGTGTCTGAGAGGCTGGTGTTCACTCTATGGCTTCAGTTCCCTCCTACAGGCCTACAGCACTGAATTTGCTCTCCAAAGCCTTTTAAATCTCCTTTTTGTCAATGAAAATGATAGATTTGTAGTTTGCTGTATCCAGGATTCAGAGTAGCTTAAAGTCAGTTATTCTACATATAGGTAAGCCGATACTGGTTTTAAAATGATATTCCGTACAGCCAGTCATATTTCAACAATATCTGATGGTTTTTGGATGGTTTAACCCTGTTAGATTTCAGCAGACTGTGTTTATAACCTCCAGGCACTATCATAGTATGGATATCTTCACCTATTATGACCTGCTGTCTCTAAACGGGACCAGAGTGGCAGACGAACATAAAGCCAGCTTCTGCCTGGAGGACACAGAGTGCCATGAAGGTAAGACAGAGGTCAAAGGCCATATGCTGGACGTGTCTGTATAATGAAGACCAACCCCCGGTTTCACAGACAAGGCTTAAGCCTAGTCCCAGACTAAAATGCATGTCTGAGCTGTTTCATGCATGATGGCGAGGAAAAGCAAGGACGTCTTTGTTGCCGATTGCTCTAAGCACAGCTTGCCTATCGCTCATGTAGGCCGCTGCTGTATTATAAAATACTGAATTTGGCTGCACAGTTGCTGCTAAAAATGACAACAAAGCCAGGAAAGTTTGCAGTTCAGTCACCATGTTATTGTTTACACGTCAAGGACAGGGGCTTCATGCATGTATTATTTTTGAGGGGGCACAAGTGAATGGGGGATGGGTGTATCATGAGATATCTTGATTCTCAAATATGTGTAGTAAATGCATTTTGCACCTTTATAGATCATGTTAGTTGATCTATACCGGGCGATGGGCAAAGTAGACTAGCATTAGTGTAATCTATTAACTACACTTTTTACTTAAGTAGGCCTACCAGATATGGGTGTCATGCCATAAAATATTTTTAATACGATTTACTTTTTTTATTTAACGTGAATTTAATAAAATCATTGATAGTTACTAATTATAACACTTTCATTGTACAGAAAGAGAGCAAAGAGCATTTACATATCTAGTTCAAGCACTCTCAAAAACTCCCATTAAAATCACTGAAGCTGTTTACACTATGAAATTAATAGCTTACAGATTCGTACACACATTTGCACTTTGTTGTTTGCAGCTGATGATATGACACACTGAGCGTTCTAATCACGCCGATGGGATTCTATTAAATATAGAAAATATTAATTGGCTATTTTTTGTCTTTTGGAAGCTGCATTCAAAATCCACTTGGCTCAAAAATCAATCACTTTGAATGGGCATGACGCCTCTATGTGACCCTGGACCACAACACCAGTCTTAAGTCGCTGAGGTATATTTGTAGCAATAGCCAAAAATACATTGTATGGGTCAAAATTATCGCCAGGAAAGTTTGCAGTTCAGTCACCATGTTATTGTTTACACGTCAGGGACAGGGGCTTCATGCATGTATTATTTTTGAGGGGCACAAGTGAATGGGGGATGGGTGTATCATGAGATATCTTGATTCTCAAATATGTGTAGTAAATGCATTTTGCACCTTTATAGATCATGTTAGTTGATCTATACCGGGCAATGGGCAAAGTAGTTACTAAGTTACTAATTATAACACTTTCATTGTACAGAAAGACTGCAAAGAACATTATCATTGACTTCAGTCTAGCCAGAGTTCAAACACTTTAAAAAAACTTCCATTATAATCACTGAAGCTGTTTACACAGTGAAATTAATATCTTACATCATACGCACATCTGCACTTCGTTGTTTCTGATGAGAGAATTAATTCGCCAGAGAGCAGAATTCAAGTCAGCGCGCGCAGTAAACAAAACACCGGTGTTTCAGCGATGACTCATCTGAATGCCTCTGATTGGCCATTGCATTCAAAAGCTCAACAGAATCATGTGTGATGGGTTATAATGAGCAGTGCTGTGAAAACGCGTCTTAGCGCCAGCCAGCGAAGGTAGATTTGAATTTAGCAGCTATGTGCCGCACATCACACCCGTGTGATTGTATCAAATATTAAAAAAAATATTTTCATAATAGGCTATTTTTGGTCTTTTTGAAGCTGCATTCCAAATCCACTTGGTTCGAAAATCTGAGGAGGCACGTGCCCCTTCGGTTTGAATCAGACTGTAAAAAAAGATGGACGACGCGTCTCCTACTCCTTCCACTATAGAAAAGTGAAGCCATAGCATCTCAGTATGGCCGCTGCCATCTTGAGTAAATGACGTCATTTGGAGCCTGAGTCTGCGCAGTAGAGATACGTTTGGAGCCAGAGTCTGCGCAGTAG